>NC_135307.1:106176357-106411357 GCF_048772815.1 Callospermophilus lateralis | reverse complement strand
CATTGTCCGTGGCTGACTTCCCGCCACAGTGGCAGAACTGAGTAGCTGTGGCAGAGACTGTCGTTTCCCAAAGGTTAAACTATTCACTATCTGGACCTCGATAGAGAGAGCTGACCCTAGAATAAGGTCTGGGAGTTGAACCGTGACTTTTTCCTGTTCTCCTAGTCATATTAGTAAATACAAGAGCTACACTTAAAAATAATATTATTATTATTTAGAACAAGTACAACTTTTGTAGGTTTCTCATCTTTTCATAGGAGGGGGAAAGAAACTATGATCAACTGGCCACCACCAAATAGCCTGCAGGTCCACCCACCCTGATTTTCACTCGGGCCTTGCTGCCCATTTTGCTGACCATGCACACCCTTTTTCTAGTGCTTAGTTTCTGTTCCTCAACTTGTCTGCTGTTCTGGGAGCCCATCATCCGCACTGAAATTAGTAAGTGGGTCAACAGAGCATGATGATAGTCACCACAGAACTTTTAATGGATGTAGAACTCTCCTCACCTCCATTTAGCTCTGTTAAGGAGAGCACCTCTGGGAGGCACAGCAAGTGGCAATAGGTATAACCAGGGGTCACTGGAGGATCCCACATGGTAAACTCCTTACACTACTTTCTGCCTAAGTCTTTGGATTCCTTCTTCTATATTATGTCAAGGAAATGTTGGCAACTCAACTGGATTTATTGGAGGCCACAATTGAGCCCAGTTTTCACCTTTTTTTTTTTCTGCCTCCTTGTTTCTAATTACTAAGAGTATTCAACTATAAGTATAGATTTGTGTATTTATACACTCAAATTCTTCAGTTTTTGTCTCATACATTTTTAAACTGATAAATACATACATATTTAGGTCTATTATGTCTTTTGGAGAATTGACTTGTTAGTAATCTTGTTTGATAATGTTCTTTACTCTAAAATATATTTTATCTGAAATTAACAGCATTTCCATCTTTCTCTTCTCTCAAGTTTATGTGGTATATTTTCAACCTTTTGGTCTTTAATCTTTATGTTTAAAGCAGACCTCTTGCAATCGGCATATATTTAGGTCTTGCTTTCTTACGCTTTCTAATGATTTCTGTATTTAACTTGTATTATTTAAACCCTTCTTATATCTGAAGTGATGATTGATGTGGTTGGGTTAAAATCTACATCTTTCTGACAGTTTTCTGTTTGTTCCATTTGCTCTTTGCTTTTATGCCCACTTCCCCCACCCCTTCTCTGAATCACATGTCTAGCTTACCTGTAGAGCAAGGACCTGGTACCAGTATGTCCACATGTGTCCCCTTGTCCCTCGTGCTGTTGTTGGCATCCATTTTACTTTTACAAAGTCTATAAACACAAAATCATTGTTATCATTATTGCTTCAAACTGTCAATTTTTTAGAGCAATCAGTAAGAAAAGGAAAGATTGTATTTTCCCTCCATTTCCTATAATTTCTGTTGCTTTTCATTTCTTTGTGTAAAGTCAGAGTTTCTCTTTCAGATCCCTTCTCCTTAACACTCCCTTCTCCTTCCTTTAATATTTCTTGTGGCGTAGGTCTGCTGCAGTGAGTTCTCTGACTTTTGTTTGAACAAGTTTGTTTTTCTTTTACTCTGAAGGTTATTTTCACTGGGTAAAGAGTCTGGGTCAACAGCTATTTTTTCCTTTAGCCTGTGACTCCATTTTCTTCCTGTGGTCTAATTAGAAGTCTGCTTTAATTTTTATCTTTGTTTTTCTATCATGTGTCTATTTTTCTCCAGATGTTTAAATTTTTCTCTTTCTTTGTTTTTTAGCAATCTAGATATGATATTTGCAGGTGTGAAGCATGTGTGCATTTTTTTTTAAAGTTTTGCTTTTTCTTGAGCATTTTTTGAGTCTAAATTTTGGTTATCTATTACTAAATTTGGAAAAATTTCAACTATTGCTTTTTCAAATATTTCTTTCTGCCCCATTCACCATTTCTTCTTCTAGAATTCTAATTATGTACATGTTAAACCATTTTATGTTGTCCCAGAGCTCTTGGTCCATTTTGTCCACTGTTTTTCTCTTTGAGTCTCAGCATAATTTCTTTGACTTGTTCTCAAATTCCTGGATTCTTTTCTTGATTGTATTGAGTCTATTTATAAACTCATCATGAATATTCTTTTACAGTATTTGTGACTTCTAGCATTTCCATGTGATTCTTTCTTATAGTTTCTACCTATTAATCATAGTTAATTTAGGAATAGGGATATGGCTCAGTGGTTGAGTGTCCCTGAATTCAATCCCTAGTACCAAAAAAAAAAAAAAAAAAAAAAAGAATTACCTGTGTTACATCTAAGTTAGTTCTGATGATTACCTTTTGTCTTCAGATTCTTTTCTGGCCTTTTTGTTTGCCTCACAAATTTTTGTTGAAATCTCAAAGATGTTGAATAGAGCATTAGATATTCAAGTCTCTGCTTGGATATGAGCGTACCCTCCTTCTGCCTGGCTGTCAGTGTAGGGAGTTGTGTTTCTCTAGCAAGGAACTGGGCTGGGCTTACAGACATGTTTGGGTTACCTCTGTGTAGTATAGGCTTCAAATTCTTCTCGTGATACCTTCTTTCTGTCTCTGTGTATCTTTGAGTCTTTCCTCCACTCTGTTCCCTAATGAGAATCTCTGTTTCCTGTGGCTCTCCCTCCATAGTCTATTATTATTTTTACGTGATGCTTGTTGGTATGGTGGTGACAGGCAGAGAGGGGATCTTTTTCTGGTGCTCAGACTAAGCTTTGGTTTGAGTTATGGTTTGAAAGTAAGATGTCCCCCAAAAGCTCATGTTGAGACAATGCAAGAAGGTTCAGAGGAGAAATGATTGGATTGTAAGGGCTTTAACCTAATCAGTGATTTAATTCCTTGATAGGGATTAACTGAGTGGTAACTGAATTGGTAGGGTGTGGCTGAAGGAGGTGGAAATTGGGGCGTGGCTTTGGATATATATTTGTATCCCGAGAGTGAACTCTCTGCTTCTTGGTCACCATGTAAGCCGGCTTCAGTGGGTCTCCACTAGGGCCCTGAAGCACAGGTTTTGGTGATCTTTTAATATAGACTAGGGCTTTTTTTCTTTTGTAGAAGTAGGGAAGACTGTCTTAGACTGTATTTGTAGTAGCTTCTTTTGCTCCCCACCCTCAGGGGGGGCTTCCTCAGGATTTTCCCAGTCTCTCATGAAAGCCTATTGGGGTTCCTGGAAGAAAAGCCTGAAGGAAGTGGGGATCCCCTACCTATGGCCCTAAGGGCTCACATTGTTACCCTAGCCCACAATGTGTTAGTAATCTGTTGAAATTTTCTAGCTAAATCATCTCACTGGTTTATTTAGAATTTGATAGCCGATGTCCCAGGTAATACAAGCTTAGGTCCTCTATTTTCCTGTAGGTGCTTGCCATTCTCTCGTTCTGGAGTTAGTTGTTTGTTCTGTATCTCAGTTCTCTTCCATGTCAAGAAAAGTCATTAACTTGCAGCTTTATTTTTCCATGTTGTTAGGGGAAGAACACACTTTATCTAGCTCTCTAGAGTTATGGTTTGAAAGTGAGATGTCCCCCAAAAGCTCATGTTGAGACAATGCAAGAAGGTTCAGAGGAGAAATTATTGGATTGTAAGGGTCTTAACCCAATCAGTGATTTAATTCCTTGATAGGGATTAACATCTCTAATCTGAAATTGGGGGGGGGAGCGTCTCAGAATTATAAGAATTGAAACCATCAATCCCCATACACAGCTCAAACACTGAGGACCAAAACTGCTTATCCTCCACAGAGCTGTCTAACATGAACATGACTTCACTATTTCACTCTTTATTAACAAACTTTATTTACTATTCCAAATGACTTGCCCTGACAAACAACTTGATTGCCCACTATAGGAACTTCCAGAAGGATCAGTCAACTCCTCAATAGAAAGCATCAACAGATAGTTTGTACCCTAAGTTTCTGAATCTCCCACCTCAAAACCTTCATCTTGTGGTTTCTACTAATAGATCATGATCCTAAACCCTGATTTATAATCCTTCCTCAATTTAAAATGAAGCCTTTACCAACCCTTGTATTGGAAGACCTACCTAATACAACCTCCCAAATCTCAGGAAACTTCTATCTTGTTCTCCCACTCCAATGTAGCATGAAAGCTCTGTTCAAGTGGTACTCCCTCTTACCAATGTAAGCAATAAACTTGGCTTTGTCTTATCAGCAGATATTTGTGATATTTGGGAAGCAAACATTTGAGAAAAGTTTAAAGTTTCATCTTATTACCATGCTTTATCTCTTTCCTCTTTGTTCATAGAGCTGTCTCTATTTTTAGAAACTCTTTGTACATTAAGGGTATCAACTCTTTACATATGATAAAAGTTACTTGTGTTATTGCCAGATGCTTGACTCTAGGGGTTCCAACAAATCAGATCCAGCCACTCATCCCTAAAACCAAACAGAAAAGATAATGGCGAAAAACAGGAAAGAAACTTGAATTGATATAGCCATCAGGAAGGCAAAGCAAGATCCAGCATCTCAGTCTTGTCTTTAGGGATGGGAGCTTTTGGTTTAAATAGAAGAGTTGGAACAGAGGCTGAGAGGTCTGCAGAGTTAAGCAGTCTTTGTTGTACTGTTATCTGGTTGATCATTATCTCAGTTCTGGTTCTGCAAGACGGCTCTGAGAAGTCTACATCACTTGAGTGGGCAGGTTCCACTTTTGCTCAGGATGTTTACCTATTATACCTGTGATTCTGGAAGCGGTAATTCAGTTCCCATGAGATGATTGCTCCTGCTTAGGGGTACAGTCTCATCATGGGGTGGTGTGCTTGCAAGGCTCTGCTCTTCTGAGAAGGTGTAGGACAATGATTGGAGACTTCTAGGTATCATTCCAGGGGTCTGAAACAGGATACTATAAAAGCTGTTAAAAGACCCTGGAAATCTTGCCTCTGTCTTGAAGGAGGTTGAGATATGTTAGGTAAATTTAGGGCTAATAAACCTTGCATTACTCAGTTTTTAGATGAATATTCCTTAAATTATTGACAACATGTCTACGTGCAAAGCTGAGTGGGGTCATAAAGGTTAAGGTAATAAAGGAGACAGATACAAAAGGAAGGCAGAAATATCAGGCTTTATCCTGCTTTTGCTTATTCCCTGGCCCTGGCCACCTGCAAGCTTAGGTAAAGAGTCACTGCTTTTAGCAAAGGCAGCCTCTTTACATCCTTGTTATAGCATATTTACCAGTTGTCAGGTTTCTACTTTGTCTTTTATGTTTTTTTTTAATTATAACTTATTTATATGCAGTCAACTTTATTAATCTTTTTTCCCCTTACTGTGTCTGAATGTCAAGTCATAGGAAATTTCATCACATTTACAGTTTGTAGAGGAATTTATCATGCTTTCTTCAAGTACGTCTATGGCTGTATTTGTGCATTAATCTCTTATCCTCATTAAAAGTATCTTGAAAAAGAGTGAAAATAACAGATATACTGTTTTTCTGTATGGCTATCTATCCAGTTATCTCAATACTGGAATATTATAAAGTCTAGCTCATCCTTATGGCTTTGATATGCCCCTGTGCTGATTCAAAAGGACCATCTAATAGAAAAATCAAGCCTATAATAAAGTTCACATGGAAGACAAATTGTGTAGACTAGTCTTCCCTCCAAAATATTTTGCCAAAAAGCAACAATAAAGTGTCATTTACCTGCCAAATATCAAAATGTAATAATAAAAAAGAACTCTAGCAAATTAAATACTACATGTTGAGATTGGACCAGAATCAAATATCAAAGAGCCTAAAAAATATAAAAATGAAAACAGAGCCCAATATAGCTGAAAATGAAGTTTATGACAAAGATATTTTGAATCTCTGGAGGGGAAGGATGGATAATATTTACTAAATTTTATCAGGATAACCAATGAGGCTTTTATGAAGAGAAATTATCTCTGGTGTGTTTGTATACATCCATAATAATACAGTCAGTGAAAATTTGGGGGTCTTTGCTATTGGTCCAGGGATTTATTGGCTTAATAATGCATATAATTTAACTCTGTTTGAAGGATCACCAGAATAAATTAGAAGGTTCTTTGGCTTAAAAGTATAAACACTTTTATTACAATAATACATGATGATGCAAGAGTGAACAATAAAGATGATTGACTGATTGCTTGAAGTAGAGAAGTAAGCTTGCCTGCCGGGCACTTGTGGTAATAATCAGTTACACCCAGATAAGCTCTGGACAAAGGAGGGGCTTAACTTAGCAGTGCTCTGCTGTCCAGCTGTGCTAAGCACTCAATGGAGTGCTGCCAGTGCTGGGAAGTCCGGATGCAAATGCTGTATGTCCCTAACTGGAAGGAGCTGCTCTTATCTTCCGGGCCCTCCATATATCTAGCTAGAAGACAGCTAATGGGTAAATTGTGCAATGCTTCTGCCTTACCCACCCCTCCTGCTCTCTGGGCCAAGGGGTAGGGGAACAAGTTTTTTTTTTTTTTTTTTTTTTTTTTAAGCTCTTGAGGGTATGTTCTTTGTCATTCAGGTCTAACCCAATAATACACAAAAGTCAGGCGCATTGTAATACAGCTACAGAAATGGGAGAATACAGAGAGAAACTTGACAGGGGTGAATAGGAGGAGAGGAGAGAACAGAGGGATGCCATGTAGAGGAAAATTTTGGGAAAGAAGAGGTTATTTGGTTCTGTTTGTTGGCTTTGTTTCCAAAGATGAGAAAGACTCAAGGCAATATAGGCTGAGGGGGAGAAGCTATTATTAAAAAAAAAAAAAAAAAAAAGATTTAAGATAGAGAAGAAAAACCTCTCCACTGTCTCATCAATGACCACAACTTCAATTATAATTCAAGCTACTATTTCCAAACCCCCACCCCCACCAAGATCCATATCATCATCTACCTAGGGGACTTTAACCTGATCTGTAATGTCTTAAAAGGAGAATCCATTCACATATCTAAAAATCAATTAACATTAATTTAAACCCATACCTACCCCCAGCAGGAGAGAAGCAAGTGAAAAGGGATATAGTCCTAAGCCTGGTTAATAGAAAGAAAAGGGGGTGAGCATTAGGTGTGGTGGTGCATGCCTGTAATCTCAGCAGTTCAGGAGGCTGAGACAGGAGTGTTGCAAGTTCAAAGCCAGCCTCAGCAACTTAGTGAGGCCCTAAGCAACTCAGCGAGACCCTGTGTCTAAACTTAAAAAGGGGGGGGGGCAGGGCTGGGGATGTGACTCAGTAGTTAAGTGTCCCTGGGTTCAATCCCTGGTACCAAAAAAAAAAAAAAAAAAGTAAGAGAAATAATGACAAAAATGCAACAAAAAAATAGTGGCTTTCTCTGAGTTATATGCATCCCACTTCAGACATCAGTGGGCATACCCTTTTCTAATTTGTAATTAGGTAATTCAGGTTTCATTGAAAGGAACTGTGACAGGTCTCATGCTCCACCTATTGGTCAATAAAATTTGAGGAACTGCTCATTCATGGCCATTTCTGGCAAATCATCATACTGAATTAAAGTGACTCTTCTGATCAGAGCCTAGAAAAGTTGCTCACAGGTTAGGCTTGCTGTTTTGCCTGGCAGGGTGTAATGCATGGATGAGTCTTCTTGGTCTAAAGCACCAGGAACAGAGTGCACAAGCAAGAGGAGGTCATCTGCTAAGCGTCAGGGAGTGCACACTAGGTAAGGGGCTCAATGTGTGTGATGGAAGAAGTTGCTGAGGGGGAGGAAACAATTATAAAAAAATTTAAGAGAGAGAGAGAGGAAAAAAAAAAACCCTCCTTACTGAAAAGAGCAACCTATTAGTATCGTGGCTTCAGCCAAAGTTCATAGCTTATTAATTTCATGTTTCATTTTACGTAACTTCATTAACTCATCAATACTACTGCAAAATGGTTAGGTGTCTGAATTTTTCAGGGATATGTACATTTCAAACAGCTTGCTTATAATATCTGTGATTCAGGAACAGTCAATATTTGTACTGTCCTTTGTCACTTAAGGTTGCAAATCCTTGTCCACCACAGTAAAATACAAGCAGTTTCCTGTCACCAGAACATGCATATTTTTTCTTGTGCAAATGTTATCCTAGTTTGTTTGTTTGTTTGTTTTTAGAAAGGAAACATCGGCTCCCCAGGGAGGAATTACAAAGACAGTACATGAAGAAAAACTAGCAAGGGTGTGATTCTGGACTTCACTATTCAAGCCTCACAAACTTGCAAGCCATCTAGCTTCTTTCAGCCTGTTTTCTCAACCTGTATAATGTGGATAACACGGACTCCTTAGCATTGTTATGATTATGAAGTGAGAGGATCCCTACCAAGCACTTTCCCCAGTGCCAGGATGAAATAAACACAGTACACATTCCTGGCCAAAAGGCATGTTATAGCAAGATCTGGGTAGCCTGTAAATGACTAACAAACAAATCAGAATTTAAAGCTTGAAAGGGGCTCTTGAGAGCATTGATATCAGGACAGCAAATATCTGGCTTGATTTCCATCCCTCTTTCACAATCAGTACCATGCCTGATATAAGACCAATGACACAAAGTGCTTGTCACTGTCACATTTTCAGGAATGGATGGTTTTGTGAATTTGCCTGAGAGACAAATATACCTCCTGGTCTTGCAGACTCTCCTCCTGTGTCTGTAGGGTTGATGTCAGGGAGTCCAGTCTGGTACTGGTGAACCATGCAAGGCCCAAACCTGTGTGAAACCACTGCAAGAACCATACTGATGCTTGACCCTGTTTGACGTCATGGCCTTAAGGTCAAATTTGCTTGCCCTCACTCTTCTGGGGTTAAATACACTCTGGTTATTGTTCTCTGTTTGGAAAAGGGAGGAAGATAAAGAGCCTCTATCCTGAAAAACCTGGGTTATAACCCACTCACGGTGGCTGTGGACCAACTATCCAGATGCCCTTGGGCACCTGGTGACTAATGAAACCTGGGGCCAAATAGGTCACCCAACCTGTTAAGACCAGAAGTGGTAGACCAACTCATAAGTGTTTTTCCACTCTCTTTGGCAGGGATAAGAAGAAATATGTTTGTTTAGAGGCCAAGAAAATGAACTTTGCCTTGAGCTCCATGTCTAATTAAAGACACTACCAATGGAGGCTGTGACAAAATGTCACTGACCTAGATTTGCTGCTGAATCAACACCATTCAGAGGTGCTGACCCAGTTTCCATGTGGCTTTCAGTGTCTCTTCTTGAATTTGGATTGTCTATGTTGCTGTTGATGCTAAGAAACAGGCACCCTGTTGGGTAAAATACTCAATGTGAATTACCTTATGCTCCATTAAGAACCATTAAAATGAAATTTAGCCCTGACCCTGGGAAGCACATGCATGGTTTGAGACATAGATTGGTAATTTTGAGGAAATTTGTCTAAAATAAGTGTCATTTTTACCCAATGGTAATTTTTGGTATCTGAGAGTGGCAGCTGAGACCACCATGGAGTGGGGACAAGGTTGAAGTTCAGGTAGACTGGCAGAAATGGTGTGTTGTTAATAGAGTGTGGGGTAGGTGGGGAAATGGACCGAGGCGCATGGGTGCCCTAGCAGGATAATAGTTTAGAGCCCCTTTTAAAGTTTCATGGAATGTTTGTTGAAGGGAGAGTGTGAGGCAGATGTGTGCTATTCAGAGCCTCTCCTCTGCCATCTGAGAAATTCAGTTCTGCATCCAAATACTGTTGTGCATCACTTAACAACAGGGACACTTTCTGAGAAACATGTCATAAGGTAATTGCATCATTGTGAAACATCATATGTACTAACACAAACTAAGCCAGCTACGACGTCAATCAAGTGATATCATCTTATGGAACAACTGTCATGGATGTAGCCCATAATTGACCATAACAGTGTTATGAGGTGCATGACAGTGTCTACCCCACTTGACAAAGCACAGTTCCAAGGCCGCAGAGGCATGATGTGTTACTGAGCACCCCTTCGGGTTTGCACCCTGCATCAACAGCTGATACGTGTAATTCTGAAATGAGTTCTCCTAAGATGTTCCCATATCATCACATTTCCAGTGGGGCTTCAGGGACCCTCACCAAGGCTGTGAAAACAACTGGACTCCCATGGCTGCTGCTGTGGTAAAGGCCAGGGAAGAAAGGCCAGCTGCCTCCTCAGTGTTCATGTTGGCTCAGCCTCCAGAGCAGGGGGAGGTCTGCTGAGGGGAGTCATCCAGCTGAGCATAGATGGGCAGAAGCTGAATCGTGAGGACTGAAGAGCAGCCAGAATATGGTTATCAGCCAATTCTGGCTATGGTCTTGCTTACCAAACAATAGTCCTGTTGTGCTAACTGCTTGTGAAGTGCAAAATTTTTAAATGTTATTAAAATATGGTTTTTAAAGAAAAAGAGCCTGGACATTCAGAGCTTCTCACATTAGTGAAAATTCTAGCATTTTAAGTTGGGACTGCTGACTCCTCGCCTCTTTTCCCTTTTTTGAGTCTCTTCTGTTATAGACACTTTTATTACTACTGTGACCAAATGACCTGACAAGAAAAATTAGAGGAGGAAAGGTTTATTTGGGGGCTCATAGTTTCAAAGGTCTCAGTTCATAGATGGATGACTCTGGTGCTCTGGGATGCAGGGGAGGCAGAACATCCACGGCAGAAGAATATGGTGGAAGAAGGCATCTGGGAACATGGCAGGAAGCAGAGAGACTTAAACTCAGCTCACAAAATATATACCTCAGAGGCACACCCCCTAGGATACACCTTCTCCACCACACCCTAACTACTTACAGCTAATCCCTATGAGGGGATTAACACACTGATAAGGTTAAAGTCCTCATAACCCAATCATTTCACCTCTAAACTTTCTTGCATTGTCTCACATGTGAGTTTTCCTGGGTCACTGCCTATCCAACCCATAACACTTGCTTCTTAATTTGCACAACATCTGTTTACATAGCACCACCTCTGTTTTAGGCACAGTTGTAGGCCCTGGTGGTGCAATAGTGAAGAGGATAAAGCAGCTCCCTGTTCCATTGGACAATTGTTCTAGTGGAGGAACAGAAAGTAACAAATGAAGAGTGCCCTTCCTCACAAGAAGGGAATGAGGGACCAGAGAGAAATGTCCTTTGTCTCTGAGGGCCCAGAGCATGAAGTCCCTCCTCTCCTGGAAACTGGTGTGGGATGCATATTCCCTTCAATGGGAGCCATGCAGAGGCAAGTACTGTGGGCAGGATAAAGGTCAGACACTTCTGCCCCAGATGAGGCAGCTGCAGTCTTTATTCATTCTAGAGATCCTATTTCTCCAGCCCAGGTAGCCCTGGAGACCATGCTAGCATGGGGGGCAGCTCACACTCAGGGCTTCCAGTCCTGCTCTCACTATTTAGATTCCTGTTCACTCCAGGTATCAGTAAGACAAAATGGTGGGTCATCTCCTCTGTCAGAGGTGACTTAACTGGGTAGCAGAGCCACCTTCACAGTCAGTGAAACGTCAGTAGCTTTGGCTCTGTGCAGGGGGCTTTACCTCTGGTTACCTGGCTGGCTGTCCATAGCTGGGGCATTTTGGGGAGAGAAGAAAGGAGCAAGGAGGGGCAAACAAGTCCAGATGGCATAGGCATACGGTAAAGGTCATGGGGAGGGACTGCTCATGGGCACAGAATTACTTTATGGGGTGATTAAAATGTTCTAGAATTAGATAGAGGCAGTAGTTGCGCAACTTTGGGAATATACTAAAAGACATTGAATGGTACCCTTTTCAATGGGGAATTTTTATAGTATGTGGATTATATCTCAATTAACAAACACAACTTAGGCAGCATCAGAAGAGTGGAGGAAGTTGGACTTTAGCTCTTCTTCCCACCACACTATAGCCACTTTAATTATGTTATCAGATACCTTATCTCCCACTTAAAAAAAAAAAGCCATAAAGTGAAAAAATGTTTGAGCAGTTCTTACCTAGAGTTCCTACTTTTCCTATAGGCATAGTCATTTAATCTGAGTGCAGATAAAATAAGAGCAATACACTAACAGGAAGTCAAGATCAATGTCTGTACACAATAACATGAACTAGAGTTGCCCTGAGAACAATATTTCTGAGTCAGTGGTATAGTGAATGAGCAAAAAGAAGCCAAATGGATTACAGTATTTTTTGGGTGGGAGGTAACAAGGATTGAACTCTGGGGCGCTTGACCACTGAGCCACATCCCCAGATTTATTTTCATTATATTTAGAGTCGGGGTCTCACTGAGCTGCTTAGCACCTCACTTTTGCTGAGGCTGGTTTTGAACTCACAATTCTCCTGTCTCAGCCTCCTGAGCAGTCATGCACGATCATGCCCAGCAACAGTATTGCCACAGGTGAGAGCAACACTGTGTTCCTCTGACCACTGTGTTCTGGAGATCCCTGAGTTACTGCAACTAAAATCAACCCCATATTCTAAATGCAACATGGTGGTATTAGCTGGTTAGGAGAGGGAAGGTGACATTTTCACTGGGAAGATAAAAGGATTTTCCTTCAACTTTCTACAGTCACAGTAATACCTGGAATCCAGTGCAGGTATGGAACCTCCCCAGGCTCACGTTGGAATGACTGGGAAATTCAGCAGAGGAATCTCCATGCTATGCCACTTACACCTATGAAGCCTAATGGAGTCACACACCCTCCCTGAGCCTCAGTTTCTTAATCCAAATAGTGGAAATATTAATAGCTTATTCTGGATAAGGTTGCCTTGAGAATTAAATAGGCACATTGTTTGGCACATAATAAAATGTCAAAAATATGGCAGCTCTGCTTGGCTAGGAGGTTGCTTGGGGAGGTATTATGACCTGATTGAGTAGAGAGAAAAAAAATAGCCAGAAAGTGTTTCTTTTTCTGAGAACATTGGTCACTAACCAGCTCTGCTGGTTGAATCCCTGAGTTGTGACCTGGCCTACCAGTCAATCAAAGTTGTCTTGAAGATATGGTACAGAAGTGGTACATAAAGCAAAGCATAGAGCTCCCAGAGCCACTCTGCAGAGAGCCCAGGTTGTATAACCTCTCTTACCTTGTCTTTGGAAATCACAAGCCTCTTCATGACATTCTGCCCTGATCACCAATTGTACTAATTCTTCTTTTCTTTCAGTAGAATTCCCAAGCGGGCTTCTTGCTGTGATGGATGAAGCCTTGCAGAGATTGGCCCCAGTTCCACTGCTGGCCTCCCCTTTCTGCTCCTTTTTTTTTTGAGTGAAAATGTCAATCAAACCAATTTATTCTCTGACTTCAGGAGAAAGAGCACACTTCATTCATGATGTTAATTACAACAATGGACTGGAAACATTTTAGTTTAAAACGGACATTCGCAGTACTTGTTTTTGTAAACTATAACTAGCTTCACAAATCCCACTGCTCCCTTTAATTAACATTGGTGTTTAAGTTTAGATTATTATGAAAGTTTTTTAAAGATAAAAACAAATTGATTTGAATTACTGTACATATACTACCATGGATTATTTTGAATGTAATTTGCTATTTCTTTAAAAATATATTTCCAAGGTATCATTGAGGATTTTAATTCTTCAACTCTACCATTTCATAGGTGATGATTCAAAGAAAAACAAAAGTGACATTTAAATTTTGCGGGTATTCAATAAGTGTTTACTGGGAAAAAGGGTAGATGGATGGATGGATTAAGGGACATAAAGTTTTATCCATTATATCTGGTGAGGAAACAACTTCTAGTGGGAGCTAAGGCTTAAAATCTAAAATGTAGTTATCACGAGGGTGTACTCTTGATAGTCAAATGCTCGAAAATATGTTATTTAAGCAGCTGAAGCAATAAACAATCACTTATATACTTATAAGAAACCTTAGGCTCAGAAAACAACAAAAACACAAAACAAAACAAACAAAACAAAACAAAAAAATGCCACATTTTAAAACAGATATCTAAGGCACAGAAAATACTAAAACAAGTCATTGAATTACCCTATTTTACATATACAGGTCTATTAATGGACATTTCCTTATTTACAATCCCTTCATATTCCTTTACTTGGATTAGTCAAAAGCTTTTAACTGATACTTTGCACCATATATTATTTTAATAAGTTATAATGAGATTTTTTTTTTTTTTGAGACCTTGCTGGAACTTTTGCTTTTGCACCAAAATTATGAGTTAGCAGTTGTGGGCTTCCTATGGCATTTGCAAGGGAGAAACACCATTAGGTTTTCTAGACTCCCAAAGAATCTGATACTTTGAATGTTATAGCACCTCTACATTTTAACAGAATCAAGTATTTCTTAAAAGGCTCTTCTTGTTCTAAACATTTTGTTTTGGTAAAACCATATTTATAATACTATTACCATTCTTTGACTAGGGCCAGGGAGTAACTGATAATAATGGTGACTTTGTTTCAACAGGATTTTTTTTTTCTTATTCTATACCAGGATGGATATCATAACAACAACAAAAACAAAAACAAAAACAAATTTGGGATGGGTAGGATTCTGGTTACTTAATTTTTGTATTATATCACTTTGACACATTAAAAGCATTTGACTCTTCTGAATCACATTTTCTCCCATTTCCCTTTTGAAACTTGTTTAATGGGTTATATTGAAAAAGCTGGGATGAAAGTAACTTGAGGCCATGGTAGCTGAATAAATCATAAGAGACCACACTATTTTAAAATTTAAAACAACTTAGTCAATATTGATGATATGTTTCTTAAGTCCAATTTTAGGAATTATTCACTATTTTATATAAGTAGCTATTACATAATGTGAAAGGACATATTAAAAGAATAAAAAGCATATACACGATGCAAATAACATGTTTCATTTAACAAGATGGAACTCTATACAGCAAGAATAAATGATTTCTCTTGTATGCAAATATGCACAAACAATAGACAATAGGATTCTTATACTATACTATTTCAAGTTACTTTTAAAAATAGAAAGTGCTTTTAAAATATATATATTTACAATTACGAACAGCCTCCAACCATTACAAACAATAATGAATTATTTTATACAGGAGAAATATTTAAAGAGAGAAAGCATTTCATTGGTTTATTTCAAAGGAAAATGCTGATTTTCTAGCAATGATTGGAAGATATTGGAACATGGCACCATGAAACAATGATTCAGCTTATTTTCAACTGTGTCAATGTGGTTAAGCACCAGGAGCTGTGTAGAGTTAACACTGTGTCTTGACTTTACATCATAGAACATGAACCTGTTAAAATCCTCTAAAAATGACTCTTGTTTCATAGTAAACAGACTTAATTTAAAGCACCAAACTGAGTGATTCTGTCAAGGTTAACACCTAACCAAAAGGTTTCTTTATGTATTTAAAACTAGAACACTTTTATTTTTGCTTAAAATGTGCACCTTCTTCCAATTGACAAAATAGTCACAATTAAATACCCACCCCATTTTAAAAATTTTTACCTCAGACTTGAAATGGGTGAGATGAAGATAGAGTAAACGACTTTCTCTTAACAGCACCTTGAAAAAATACACTGCATGAGGAAAGGCATTAATAAGGGGAGGAAAGCGTTCAGACCCAACGGTTATAGGGCCCTGCAACCTGTGTTAGAGCATAAGGGGACACGGTGACAACATTGTCATGGGTAATGTTAATGCTTTATGAGAAGGAATTTGGTTTAATTCATTTATTTCAGGGGACAGTTCAGTACCCTTGTTAGCTGCCTGGTCTTTCAGCTCTGAGGCCTTCATTTTCTTATTCTTAGCTACTTTAGCCTCGAACTTAATCCTGTTTAGTTCAAAACCATGGTGGGGCTTATTCAGGTTTTTGTGCTGCTAGAATACAAGGGAGAGGCGAGCAGGATGATTGCGGTTTGGGTGTGCCACAGCAGTGGTAGCATGAAGCTCTCGCCGGGCACACTCAATCATGACAGAACCATGAGTGGGTGCAATTGCCACCCCACCAATATTGGGATCTGAGAAGATGTGCTCATTGTCTGACCAATATTCCTCGATGTGGGGCAATTTTTCCTCAGCAGGTGAAAGAAGGTCGTCTGATAGGGGGTCATCAGATACAGGCTCATCGGCTTCAGAATGTTGCTCATCTTCTTCCACCAGACAGGAAGCAGGCTCAGGAGGAGAAATGAGGAATGGGGGCTGCTGATTTGGCTGATTAGTAGTTAGCTGCTCAGTTGAACCAGTGGGAGGCTCAGAAAAAGCAAGGGAATCTGTCATGGGAGGAGGCAGGGAGGGAGGAGGAGCCAGGTCGCTGGGCTGTGCAATTCCAGTGCCTTCCCCAGCAGCTGCGTTAGCACCACTGTGTCTTCCAGAAGGCATTGTGCAGTGGGGAATGCTACTTCTTTCTGAAATCCCGGAGGAGGCTACTTTATTGAAATTAAATGGAGCTGTTGGCATGGAAGACGTCTTCGGGTAACAGAAGACTGGAGACAGGGTTGCCTCATTCACTGTTGGAGGAATGGATGGGGTCGATGAATAGCATTTAGTGTTCTCTGAACCTTGGAGCCGCACCAATGAAGTTTTACTGTTCTTTGCCAGGGCAGAGTTATTCTTCGGCTTGACTCTTCTCCACTACCCTAATCTTGCGCTCAAGAACTTCGGTCATCATTGCTGCCCTCTTCTTCCCAGATCGAGGAACAGGCTGAGTAAAACGTGTTCTTTTTTTGCAAGTTGGTTGAAGGAACTGAATGGCTCCAGATTTGACCTTGGCTTCCATCCCTTCTCTGGACCCAAACTCATCAGTGTCGGCAGGTTTATACAAAGGCAGGACATGGAGCTGCTCATCCTCAGGAATAACACCCAGGGTGCGGTTATCTTCTCGGGTTAAAGAACATACTACGGTGCTTCCATTATTCATGTTGTGTATATCTCTGTGGGAATGGGCACAGAAATCTAGGCAAGCAGTGACCCCAGAGAAAGGACGACCTTCCTTATAACCAAGTCGACATTCTTGGGCAAACTGTTCATATTCCACCTGGCTTTTGTAAGCTTCAGGAACCATCTGCTTATACAATGGAGCTAATTCTGTAGCCAAACCCTGTAAAATACCTTCAAAGAGTTGTTCCATGGCCTTGTGTTCCAGACAGACTCGTTCCAGTTTCTTAAGTCTTCTTCTTGCATTACGTCCTTTAGTAATTCTGTCATAGAGGTTATGTCTGGGACAGCTGGGATCAATTCTAAACCTTCTGGGGTTTGGGCTTCTACCAAATTTACATCCATTGAAATACATGTTCCATGAACAGCCATAAGAGTATGAAGCTCCACAAGTCTTTGGGTCAGTTCCTTGACATATACAGTTACGATTTTCATTGAAGGTACATCTTCGGTCTGTCGGATGACCATTGTATGACCGTAGACTCTCAACAATCTCCTGATACAAACTGTCGGCAATTGGAGGACATAAGGCGTTCCATGTCATGATGAACACCACCATCACAGCAGTTTCACAGTGGTGGCCTGTATGCACCCAGACCAAACAAAGAACTTTTTCTTCCTCACTGCTTCTTATAACCCACTTAGCGATTGGACACCCATGAGAGCTTTTTCCTTCTTTTCCTGTGTATACAATTTGTTCTAGCCTTACTGCCTTTCCTTTATGGCCATACCTATTCTCCATGATTTCCCTGACAGCAGCAATACTTGGTCCTGCCCCAAGGTGTGTATAATATGGGCCTTTGTCTTTTTGTATACCTCGATCAAGACAGTTGCAAGCCGGAGCCTCTGACTCTTTTGTTGCAGCTGCCAGCTTTTTTGCAGGATTACTAAGAAAGTTCACGGCATAATTAAAACTTGTCTGTACACCGTCTACCAGTGAAAAATCTAATGTTTCAACACTAGATGAACAGACTGTCTCTTCAGTTTTGATAGAAACCACTCTAATTCCTCCTGAACTTCCTGCATTTACATTCCTGAGAATATGTGCAGGGTCTGGTAAGGGTGTCTCATAACAGACACCAGGCAATGTTGTCAGTCTCTGATGCACAAGATGCTCTTGAACATCTTCTTGAAACTGTGTTTTGTCATCAATAGCCATCACATTAGCACACTGGTTAGGTGGAAAGGAGGCCTGGGGCAAAAGATGAGCTTTCTGATTGACATTCACAGTTGACTGTACCTGAGAATTACAAGCTTTGTCTGTAAACTGCTGCCCATCAGATTCTGTTTTGTTAGGAAATAATGGGAGAGAATCCAGTGGTTCAACCTTCATCATTTTTTGCTGTACTGATTCAGTGTATCTCTCAAATTTTATCTGAGTGAGTGGAGGAAATAATTTATTCTGTTTTAGGGATAAACTGGCTTGAGTCAGTGGTTTGAGTACTTTACCAAAATGAGGAATTTTCCCCAGCAGAATAGGAAAATCATGTGACCCAAATTGACCAAATCTTTGAAATTTGGATGCTACCCAAATATCATGTAACTTACTATACTCATAGGACAACTGCTCCTGCTGCTTCTGCTCGTTTTCTTGACAGTTTATAGCTAGAGGCCTCTTTTTCCGACGATCTCTTGATGGGATAGATTTTGTCTTTTTCTGGGTTGTGTTCTTTCGCTTTGGTAATGATGGAGCTTGATTATTTTGCACACTTGGTGGTGGTTTCTGTTGAATTGTGCTCTTCTCCCGACTAATTTTTTGCTGCACGTTATATGGAACAAGGCTTGTTGGGGTACTTTCAATATTCTTTTCCTCTGGTTTTACATAGTTGAAATTAATGATTGATGCAAGTTGTGTTAATTGTGTTGCAACATCTTCTTCAATTTGACTGTAGGATACATCTTGACTTGTTGGGTCATCTTTTGAATTTAAACTTTTATTACTGTCCAATAACTGGTTAGATTGCTCCAATTTATTACTTCTTGGCGACAAGTGAGGCAAATTTGTAGAACAATCATTAAGACTAGTTCTGCCTTCCAATGCACTTTTATTGGTATCAATATTAGATGAATTTGATTTTGGGGAAAAAAGGGAGTCCGAATTTGATACTTTTGAATGCTCATGTGGTTCTGCAGATGCTTGGTTAGTGGCTGAGCTGTGCTGTGACTTGGACATGGTATTTTGGCCATTGAACACTACTGTGTTGCATGAACTTTCTTTTTGGAGAGGTGGACAGTTATGAAGGGTTGGTGAGTTTGGGTCATGGAGTTCTTTTGTTACAGAATAGAGGAAAACTTTGTGACTATTATGGAAACAAGCTGTTGTCTGATCTGTTTCTTCATCCTTCTCTGACTTCGATGGTGAAGAATTCTCTGATGGGGTTTCTGACAGTTGTGTGAGGGCCTCTATGGCGACCAATTGTTCTATAGTTAAATTCCTATCATGCATCATGGATAAAATACATGATGTAACTGGAGACCCATCTATTGTTTCTTTACTTGGTATGTTCTCAGGAGGTTTTGGTTGATCACCTTCATTGTGTGCATTAGTATGACTATTTAAGTTTGCAGAATTTTCAACGAATGTGTAGTTAAAGCCAGGCTGTGGGAAGGGTAACATGTGATTCTTCCCCTTGAGATGACCACCACTTGCACCAGAAGGAATAGAGCTCATGGCATTGTTATGATTGGCAGTATCTTTCAAAAATTTACAGGAATTGTTTTCCAATGACTTATCAAATTCTTCAATATTAAATTTGTTAAATGACACATTTGTTTCACTTGGTAAACACTGTACATTTGTAATGCCATTACTTATTGTTGGTACAAACAACTTAGGAGGTTTAATTTCGTCCTTATCATCTTCAGAGTTTTTTGATTTTCAGCCTCTGCTACACTTTCTCCTTTGACCTGATCTGTTAAATGTATTTTCTTGTTTTGTGTCCACCTCTCCACCTTGATACCTGTCATGCTTTCTTCATTTTTAGTTACATTTTCAAGGGGATGTGTGTTCAATTCCAAACTTTTCTCTTCCCCATAACCACATCTGTTGTATTCCATGGATTCTGACTTGGGGCCGTTTACTGATTCGTTGTCAAAATCTACCTTTAAAACTTTGGGCTTCTTTTCCCTCTGGGGCCTCTTGTTTTCTTTTATAACCTCCAAAGCCACAGATGGCTTCTTTTTCAGCTCCTCACATTTCCTCTTCTTGCAGATCTGATGGCTATTCTTTCTGTTCTTGCAGTAAGTACATTCGCCACAGTTGTCCTTCTGCTGGCAGGGCTCACAGACCCCACATCGCTTTTGTTTCTTTCTTTCTGAAGTTGATAGCAAGGTGGTAGAGGGAGAAGAGGTGGTATTGGCAACTGACACTGGCACAGATGTCCCTGTGGTGTTAACATCAGCCAAGCTGGTCATGCTAACCTGGGAATTTCCTCCTTCTGATATGCTGGGATTGGCTTGGGAGACTGGGGTCACACCCAGTGAAACAGGGGTGGAAGTGAACCCCTGAGTGTGCACTGGCAGAAGGCTTCTTGGAACGTGCTTCTCATTTTCGACATTGCTTGCAGTTGTTCCTGGAGGTATGGAACCTAACTCGGAGTTTGATGATAATTGAGGGGTGTGTCCTGAGCCCAAAGGCAAAACTGGCATAGCACTCTGGACCTCAAGCCCATATGGGACAGCGCTCTGGGGCTCAGGCCATTTGAGGTTGAGGGGAGCATTACAAGTAGCAGTTGGGTTCAGAACAACAGGAAGAAAAGTAGGCAGGTTTGGGGCAGCATCCCCAACCACACCATGCATTCCTTGTTGGTTTGGGATAGTACCAAAGACTTCTCCTTGGACCGAAATAGCACCAGGAATCTCTGGTGGGTCTGGGGTCTCACCGAGAGCCTCACCATGAACTGGGTTAGCACCAGGAAATTCCCATTGATGAGGGATAGCACTGAAGGCCTGTCTTAGGACAGAGGTGGTATCAGGAACTTCCTCTTGATCTAGGGTAGATTTGAAGGCCCCTGGATGATCTGGTTTAGCACCAAGGGTTTCTGGTTCTGAGCCTTCAATTAAAGATGTATGTTGTACACTGATTAGATTCTCTATATCAGGGAGGATGAGGGGATCTTGATCTTGGATGGGGGCCAAATCATTTTCTGAGCACTTTCCTCCCGTCTCATTGACTACCTTATAGTCAGACTCATGTTGCTTTTCTAAACTCTTGGAAGGTGGAACTTTCTTGGGTTTAGACGTAACCACTGGGGGTTGAGAAAGCTGCCTGCTAAGAGAGGTGCTTCGGAGAGCCATTGTAAAGCCATTGCAAGTTAAGGACTCCGGGTTCTGAAAAAGAACCTCCGTCCTGTCCAAATTCATTCGGGCTGCTCCAGCTCTTGTCAGAAGGCTTCTGCTGGCGTAGGTGGTTTAGGATCTGTTTTCTTCTTAACATTTCCTTCTTGAAGGAATTGCTTTACTTTTCCAAGGCTCACAGTCTTGACAGATGTCACATTTTTGTTGGCTGTCTTGGATGTCTTCTTTAGCTGGATGTTTTTCTTTTTGGTTAAATCTTCCTTTCTGACCAATTTGGAAGGTTTTGCATGACGGGATCGAGACATAGTTATGGAGTAGGAAAAAATGAAAGGACACAGGAAACAGAGTCATTGGTCCTTTGGAAAGTCTCACTTCTGTAGAGAATCTGGATGTATTGTCAAGTTCAGTCGCACCAGGTTTTGGTCTCCCATCACGGTCAGGGCCCCGAGCACCTGGGGTGGGCAACTGCTTCGGAAAGATCCCCAGAGGAGAGGCAGGTAAAGTTGCATGACTGGGGTGGGGCAGAAGGTGTCCCGGGGGGTGGACAGACCCGGGAGCAGAGGGGCCAGTGGCTGCGCGTGCAAAACCGCACCGGAGCGAACTGCGCGGCCACTCCCCGCCAGGACAGCCCCCCACCGGAGCAGCAGAGTCTCCCCAGGACAGACCTCAGGGAGTGAAGCTGGGGCTCTGCCTTCGCTGGACCCTGCACCGCTGAGCGAGAGGCAAAACGCGACTCTGCTCCTTCTTATGATCATTGCTTCACTTTTCTTTTCTGTGTCATGAACATGGCTCTTTTTCTAGAGATTGGATGTGGTTTGTCTCCCAAATGTTCATGCAGGGTAAACTTGGTCCCTGTGTGGCAGTGCTGAGGTGGTGAAACCTTGAAGAGATGGGACCTGGTAGAATATAATTAGGCCCTGGGGGACCCATCCTTATACATGGATTAGTCTCAGAGGAGTGGAGTCTGGCAGGAGTGGGTCAGGTCTAGTAAGAGTGGATTAATTCCTACAAGAGTTTGGGTTGTTATAAAAAGAGTAAGTCTGGCCCTTCCCCTGGCTCTTGCTTTTTTGCTCACTTTTGTATTCCTTTTACATGTGGCTGATTCCCATTCTGATTCTTTTCCTTGTTATAATGCAGCCAGGGACCCTTGCCAGGATGCTAGCACCATGTTATTTAAAACTCTAGCCACAAGAATTATGAGACAAATAAATCTCTTTTCTTAATACGTTTTCTAGTTTCAAATATTTTGTTATAGCAACACAAAACAGATTAAGACACCTATGTACCTGTGTACAGCCAGTCCCTCTGTCCAGATTGCCATTTTCTCTCACCTTCTATTCCCACTCATCCTCAAAGGTCAATCTCAATTACTGCTGCCCCCAGAAACTTCTTCATTCTACTGGCACTTGTTTGTTCTTCCAGCCACCATGGCCAACCATGACTCCTGTGCCTCAACACACCAATGACTCCTCCTTAGGCTCAATGACTAGGTCCCTGAGTCCCTGAAGTCCCTGGGATGGGAGAATTTTGTAATTCAATAACTTAAGGCCTCTGAGAAACATAGAATTGGGGAGATCCTGAGGTCACACATCTATAAAATACTCTTATTTTTATTTTTACACTTAAAGTAATACTTGTACCATTACTAAACTACAAATAATATTTTGCACATATTAAATAAGTAATAATTCCTTAGAAAGATTTCAGAATCTGCTTCCACTGCAGTTTCAAGGATAAGCTCCTATGTGTGTTTACTTTGTTACTTGTTATAAGCATGTCAAGAAGTATTTTCCTTGCCCAATTTTACAAGTTGAAGCTGGTGACTCATGTCTTCTATTCCCATCTTGTCCCAAACTTGCTTAAATGTACACCTTAAGTCTCTTCTCATGAATGGGGGGAATACAGATCTCACAATAGGGTTTATGTTGTAACAGGGTTTACCCCAAGGTACATTGTAAATTCTTTTCCTCCTGCCCTGACTTGGGTCACCATTCTTTTTCACCTCAGCAGTCCTTTTTTTTTTTTTTTTTTTTTTTTCTAATTATAGTCATGTGCCATATAACTATGGTTCAGTCAATGGAATACTTCATATATGATGGTGGTCCCACAAGATCATATTCCTAGTGATGTCATGGCTCTCTGTTGTGTAACACTATACTATATCTATACTACTCACACATAGGCAAAGTCACCTTGAGAGGCATTTCTCAGAATGTAACCCTGTTGCATAAGTATGTGACTATCTATCCAAGGAAGCGACTTGTGGCTCTCCTGTTGCTGAGAAAGTATATGCAAGCAAACATGCAGTCACCAGAATCTGGAGAAAAGACTAGGATGCAATTACTCTGGTTATCTTCACTGTGGATAAGATAGAGAAATGCTGATTGAATTATGAGAAAGTTAGACATAAGACTCTATCTCCCTGCCCATGAATTGTTTGTTCTTTAAGTACAGGGCTTTAATTTATCCAGCTCTATATCTCCAGTGCAGGGCCATGATAGATTCCCTAATAAGTTTGTCAAATTATGAAAGAATTAATACATATGTAAAGATAGAACGGGATGACTAAACTACAGGATAAGCTTAGAATTGAAGACAATGGTAAGAATTACAATAAGGACTTTTTATTTGGTTCTGAGCAGGAAGATCTGCAAAGGCAGGTGCCTATTGTTTGGGGTAGGCAGGTGACAAAAGCACAACTATTTTTCAACTTCACTATTCTTTCAAGATTAATGATCTGCAGAATGGAAAACAGAAACCAGGAAACTGAAGCCTACAATAGAGGGAAGAGATGGGAAAAGAGTGCCCAAAGATTTTGAATAGATTTATTTTCTGGTTCAGGCAAATTGCATGCGAATGAGACTGGAATACCTGTCAGTCATCACTGAGGACTTAAGGAAAACAGGACAGTACTAAAAGATTGGAGAAAGGAAAACCCTGCCATAATTGTTTAAAAAAAAAAAAAAAAGGAAAAAGGATAGAGTCTGGGAATTCTACGATTCATTGTTAAATGGATGGTCTATGACTTTTGGTCCAGTGAGTAGAAATTCACTAGGAGCCAGCAGCCATTTGCTATAAACCACACACAACTTTATTTCCTTTTAAAATAGAATATCAGCAGGTGAGATCAGGAGAGTGAAACAGGCACAGTGTATCTGGCTTATAAAAAGGCATTAAACAGACTCTGTCATGGTAATTTGAGTGTAAGATGGGAAAATGCTGATCAAATTATGAGAGGCAGTTTATGACTTTTGAGAGGTAAAGCCTAAACCATTATTGGTCAATGACTGGATGACAGATGGAAGATTTCTAGATGCACCCTGTAGAGTTTTGATCATGAATGGTCATATCCAACGTTTTTATCAATGACTTGGATGCAGACTATAGGTCTTATTAAATTCAATGTTTATTTAAAGAAACATGACAGTGAGTTTGATGGCAGCCTTAGGACACAAAATAATTTCAGCAAGGTATGCTGTCATGAAAATAAATATAAAGTCTTTCACTTAGGTTTAAACATGAACTATCCTATTAAAGAATGAGAGACAGAGGTCTGAGAGCAATCCAGGTATAAGGGGCTTAAGTGTTTGATTGATAGGCAGCTCTATGAAAGCCAATAGAGTGTTTTAGCTACCAGAAAACTGAATTTATTTTAAGAATTTTTTAAGAATTAGTATTCAATTTCAAGAAGGTAATTAATGACATTTTTAAAAACAGAAATATAATTTTCAGATAGAAAAAATATTCCATCTTGTTTTGAAGAGCAGACAATGTCTAGAGGACTGGGTCCTGTTTGGGATGCTATAAAAGGGACTTGATACATGGGAGAATCACAAAGACAGAATCTAGGATGACCTAGGGCCCTGAAAACACCCTGGGGAGAATAATTGGAGGTCCTAGAAATACTTGGCTTTGAAAGGAGAAGACTTATGGGCAAATGAGATGTTTTCCTTAACCTGAGTAATACTAGAGATGAGAGATGGGAAGCTCCCTGTCCTGCCACTATCATCAGGTAAACCCACTGTATGGCTTCCAGATTCTCTGCTCAGTTCAGGGATGCTCCTGATTACCACAGATTTCTGTAGGGCTGATGGCTCTGTTCACTGTGTATCTCTTGTCCACAACTGTCTTCTTTGGCCATCTCTATCTTCGGGCCTCCTTGACTCCCCTGGCCTTGTCTCTCTGTTCTTGGACTTTTTGCTCCTTGGGCCTAAGAAATAGCAGTGGGAGCCAGGGCAGGAGGATTTGCTAGGAGTCCCTAGCAGAGCAGAGTCACTCCTCACAGGCACTGGGACTTGAGGTCCAGAGGCAAGATCCAAACCAAAGTCTAGAGAATAAACTGGATCTGAACTCCAGGAAGATCAGTATAAACACCAAATCTGGAGGGGTTTGGAATGAGAGGTCATGTTGTAGGCCATAAAGCCAAGAGTTGGGAGTCAGTAGAGATGAAATCGGAGGAAAAGTGTGTGCGAGTGAAAGAAGGCCATGGGAATGGCCTGGACTGAGTGAGTGGGAGGCACAGATGAGCGTGGGACTAAAGGACCAACAGAGGGCAGGCATCTGCTAGGAGAGTCCCTGCAGACAAAAAGACAGCAAAGCCTTGATCTGTGTTGATGCTTGTGGGTGATGCGATGGAAAGAATGAGGGAGTTGAATGTTAATTACTGCTTGACAGTCAGACAAGCAGAATGAGGTCAACAGAGGAGTGGAGACAGTGACTAGTGCCCACACAATTGAAGACAGTGACTCAGCTTTGAATCCTGGCCCTGCTGCTAGTGGACTATGTGTCCTGGGGCAAGTCGTTACCTCCTGAGGTGCTGGGTCCTCTCTAAAGAGGACAATACTACTGGCTCTGTGCTGTTGGGAGGGGTAAGTGGGTCCTCAGGTGCCCCAGGGGAAGCAGGTACCTGGCATGGAGTGAGTCCACAAAGGAAAAATGGGAGGACTCCCTTCCTTTGCTTTCATGTGTTCCTTTCTTCTTTTCCATTTATTTTCTCAACTGCCATTAGCTAGAAGCAGCTGCTGCAGTGCCCCATTTCTAGGCAGGGTGAGAGGTAAACACTCCTTTGTCAGGGGCAAATGCCTGACAAAGCAGAGGAGGGAAGAATAGAGGAGGGGCAAGGTCAGCAGCTTCCTGGCTACAGGTCATGGTCACTAGACTTGGTCTTCCAGAGCCACTATTTCAATTGAATATCTCTGGTCCAAGCTATTGGAAGGCAGTCTCTATAGCCATATGGTGGTTCTACTTAACAAACCCCTGTCCCTCAAGAGGGCCACCTGAGTTCCAGAGGTGTTAGTTCAAATGGGACTCGACTGACTTTCTTACTCACATAGCAAAGAATCTTTAGACTTTAACCACCTTTCTTGTGGTATGGTAGCAACTATGTAGGCCAAGTTTTTTTTTTTTTTTTTTTTGTACCTGGGATTGAATCCCAGGTGCTTAACCACTGAGCAACATCCCCAGCCCTTTTAAAAAATATATTTTATTTAGAGACAGCATCTCACTAAGTTGCTTAGGGCCTTGCTAAGTTGATGAGGCTGGCTTTGAACCTGCAATCCTCCTGCCTCAGCCTCCTAAACCACTGGGGTTACAGGTGTGTACCACCACATCAGGCTCTTTTTTTTTTTTTTTTGCCCTTCCCACATCCTCTTCTTTCTCAAAGTATTCCCATATCCATTGTTCAGTAGATGGCCAGTGACCTGCTCTACCTTCCTCCACTCATGAATACCCACAGTTTATATTTTTAGGAATGCTTTGGAAAAATATACCCACCTTTCAAAATAAACAATCTTTTAAGTGATGAAAAAATAAAACTTTAAATTGAAATATACACTTAGGGGTACCCCCCCCCCGAAGCCCAGTAGCACTGATGTGTGCTACAGTAATGATGGAAAATGCCCTTCTCATCTTATACAAGCTTTAGGTCTTCCACTGGAGGACAGTTATAGAGTAGCAAAGACTACCTTATCACGAAGACATAAAATCACCCTCTAAAATAATGAGGGCTTGGCAAGCTATTAAGAAATAATTTAGAAAAACAAAGAAAAAAGCCAACCAGATTTCAGACAGTCTGGGGGCTCCTGGAGCTCCAAGGGTAGCAGCAGTGAAACCCCTGGGAGCACCAACACATCAGTGGGCCTGACCCTTCGTGTCTGATGGAGAGCTTGGGCTGGGCTGAGGGCAGGACCCAAGCCACTGGTTAATGGTATATCATGCTGTGTGGTCAGTGTATCTGACAATAGCTGTACCTTCTTTATAAGTCACAGTTGTGTTATGCTTGCTGATCACTGTGTCATAAGTCCTAACTTTCCTACCAACATTAAGGTGATAATTCACCTGTTTAGAGAAGGAGCCTGAGGGATATGTGACCACCCACTCTGCTGTCCACAGTGTCTCCATCTCCTTTCTGTTCAGCACCACTTCCTGCCCTGCTTTCTCTGATATACACCTGTTGCCTTCCAACAAAGTCCTTGTTTCTTATTAAAGAAAGGTTTCTGCTTTGTTCCTTGACGAAGATCCTCACATTACACAAGCACAAAATGGCAGCATTTGCTTAGAGGAAGTTGGGAGTCTGGGCTGAGAGGTCGTGCAGAGCTGCTTCCTGAGCCTTGTGCAGAAAGTGCCTGTGGGTAGGTAGGAAGGGAAGCTGGCTCCCCTGAGGCAGCATGAGAGGCACTTTGAATAGTTGGTGTGAGGGTGTGGGCAGGGGATAAAATCCATTTGCTAATTCAGAGTTTGACAATTATTCCTTTGTTTTAGGATTAGAAACTGTGGGCTTGCTCTTTAAAAGCAGGACTTTATCAGCATTGGAAAACGCTTTTTATTTGATTCTCATGTTTACTACGTCTTCACTGAAAGGAGAGAAATCACAGCCCACCCATGACATTAATATTAACATGTACAAAGGAAAGCATGAATAATGTTTGGCTCTAGCAGGGAAGAACACACAATCATAATGAGAGAAATATAAGTAAATTATTCTGCCAATGACTCAGAAATTCTGCTGTCCCCAATGAATCATTTGTGGGACCAAACAAGTATTAATGCAGGAGACACCCTTCCAAACAGAGGACAAATATGACATTCTGTAATAGCTCTTTTTGTCATTTATGGTCCAAAACAGATGAGCTTTGGAACATGTAATTTTATTGCTGAAATCAATAAAGTCTGGCCTGAGGCCAGTGCTTAGAATAGCTGCTGTTGCAGCTCTGGCAGATGAGGAGATTGCTGCTGCGTGCCTCCTAGGCTCACCCTCCTTCTATTATCAGATTTAATCAGATTTAAACATGGCCTTCAAACTCACCACCTTCTGCCCTAGTCCATGGGTGAGTGGAGGTGCAAGGGAGTGTTCCTTTCACCGTATTCAGTAAGGGGCTTCACTAGTGCAGACCTATCACCTCTACCCTGTGGGATGATGAATCTTGACATCTCTTGTTTAAAACTAAACCATTATTTTCCAATCTCGTTAGCACAGGCTGTCATAAATGTCACTGGTCATTTTTTAGACTTTTCTCTCTTGTGTGGGTAAAGGATATACTTGGCTTTGCATTGATATCTGCCACTGTTCTGACTCTGGGAAGCTGGCACTTTGAGTAGTAGTTAGAGTCCTGACCTGGGAGTCAGCGCTGTGGGTTCTGTTACTAATGGGGCAGAATCTCATGCTTGTCTGGCCTGTTACTCCATCTGTGTTGGATTGGGATCAGAGGCTGTCAAACCCTTCTGCAGAGATGTTTCAGAGGATTACAAACTCTTGAGTCAAATATCATCAAAAAATTCAAGTATCTTTAAACCACAATAAGTGACAATAAGAATGATCAAATAAATTGTATTCTAATTATAACTGGATATTTTGAGCACATTGATTTGTATTTCCTTGTGAACTTGTTTAGTGACTTTGGCAGAGCCTTGTCTGGAAATTTGCATTTCCCTTGTGCAAATCTTTTGCACACGTGTATTGACCTGAAAGATTGCCACTCCTCACTGTTCTTGTCTTAATATTAAAATTGTGTGTGTGTACATTAGTGTAGCTCTTGTGAGCCACAGCAGATTAAAGGCCATGCCAAGCTCAAATGCATCTGCTTGGCACACACTCTCATTCCAATTCTCATTTGTCCAAGTTGTAAATGCAAAACATTTTGCAATATAAAACTATGATGCATAGACAGTTTAGGCAAGTACTGTGATTTCTGAGTCCTGTATTGCCAAATGTTTACACATACACATATAGATATGATCTTTCAAGCCTTAATGACAGTTTCTTCAAAGTGCCTTTTGAGGTTGACATAGGGCTCTTGGACTGGAAACATTGCTTTTATACTTTTATACTATATTGCTTTTAAACATTTCCTTATACTGAGCAACCAAAACAAAATGAAAATAACACCATCGACAGCATATGACTGAAAGTGATAGAAATTTAACTATAATCTCTCAATTTCAACAGTCTCTTGTTCCTACTTTTTTTCAGGTTATGATGATGAAAGGTTATACATTTAAATCAAAATAAATTTATATTAATAAAAAGTGGTACATACCTGTTTTGTGGCTATTTGGATCCAGGGCAAAATTTACTCTAAAAAAAGAGTGGTTTCTTACATTCTACCAGTCCCCTGGGAGGATGATCCTTCCTACTTCTATTGCTATTTCTCCTGGGGCCACTTGGTGTGATTTGGGGCTACCAGAAGATCCTTTCTGTTGATGTGGTTATATTTTGAAGAGGAAAAACTTTTATTTTCTGTAATGAGGCTGAATAGTTACCATGCCATGCTACTGGAAGAAAAGTTCAAGGAAGTAGAAGTTCACATTGACGTGGGAGAGATTGATATTAGAACCTTCCCAGAGAGTCGGCTTAGGCTGCTATGGAAGGCTCTGGAACCATAAAATGGGGTAGGAACAAGGAATTTCAAAGACAATGGAAACTGGAGTTTCCTGATTTCCTCAATGGTTTTGACAAAATAACTTTTGTTTAACTCTATGGAAAATAACTTCCTGGTGACTAGGGGTGCTATGGAAGGTGCTTGGTATGTGTAGATATCTTTAGCTATTTGTGCTGGGGGATATTCTCACATGTATGATCTTTTAATCCCCACAACTTTATATGGTAGTGACTTTTTTTTTTTCAAATTAAAGGCAAGGAAATTGAGGATTTCAGAGATTAAACAGTTTGTCCAAAGTGATCTGCCTGGTAAAATGCAAATTGGAATTGACAGCCTGGTATTTCCCTCACATTCTACATTCCTTGCAGGGAAAACAGAAACTATAACCTTTCTTCCTTTTGGTACACCTGAAAAAGGGGATTTGCTTGCATGACTGGTGGATGAATCTTGTGGGCACAGCCAAGAGGGATAGCTACCTGCTGAAATTGGAGGTCAGCAGAGGATGGATTACAGTACTGAACTGTTTAGTATTTAGTTTTGGCCTTTGCAAGGAATCACTACAATCTAAGCCGAGGCATGTCTCTCAGTTTTGGTCTCAAAAAAAGTGTACATGAAGTTCCTGGCAAGGAAGCAGTGAGGGAAAAAGCAGGATGAGTTCCCATCTCTGAATCTATGCATGTGAAACTTTGCATAGATTGATAATAGTCGCCACTCCTTGCATTCAACTGATTCCAGTTAATGATTTAACCAGGGTGTGATAATGTTATGTAGCAGTTATTCCACACAGGCTTTTGAAGATGGCCTGGTGTTCCTGGTGGAAAGAGACTTTCCCTTTCAGTGAGCTAACCCAGCACCTGTCACACAAATTCCCTTGCTCAGCTGCCCTTAGCAGAGATGGGACCTAGAAAATTACACTAAAAAACAAAATTGCCACTTGTAATTTGTTGTGATACAATCAGAATTGACACTTATTTGCCTTGTACTTAATAGGTAGCCAATTCATTTTTTGAGCAAATTAGCAAACGGAGGATTGAATGTTGTAAATGTGGAAATGTGCCACTTAGGGTTATTCCTGATGGCAGAAGGAATTAACTGCCAGCACCAGCTATTGTCCCTTTGGATCCACCACTGGTCACATAAGTGGGCCTCTTCTAGCCAGTGACTAAGCACAGAAAGGACACTAGGGCATTCCTGTTGCTGTGAGATACAGGACTCCTCTAATGGCAACTTTGGCTTGAGGACACCCTACATGCCTATTATGGGCTGGAAATTTACATGTGGAGGTCCTTACCCTCAGTGCCTCAGAACATGACAATATCCAAAGACAGGGTCTTTAGGTAACTCTAATCTTATATGGCTAAAGTTCTTTGAGCAGAAGTTAGAACACAGATATGTACAAACTAGAAGACCACGTAAAGACGCAGGGAGAAAATGGCCATCTATGTGCCAACAACAGAGACCTCAGAAGAAACCAACCTTGGCCCCATCTTGGACTTCTAGCTGTCCGAACTGTGATAAAATAGATTTCCATGGTTAAGGTCACGCAGCCTGTGGTTTTGGTTATGGCAGCCCTAGAAGACTAAATACAGCTTCATTGACATGCTCTTGGAACTGTACTCTGCAGTCTGAGGCCCTCCTACACAGCCCTCTCTCCTTCCTCTACCCTGTCACAGATGACTGATCTGCAATGCAGCCTGAAGATTTTCTCCACCTCCTCCTGCTCCTCCTCTTCCTTCTTCCTCAAAAGCCCTTCCCCACAAAATATCTGGTATGTTTAATTTATCTGCTTCTCAAAGGACCCCAATTATAATCTATATGAATAAAAAACAATGCTTTTCAGAAATGCAATATATTTCTGAGATGATTAAAAATAAATTCTAACACTAGGTGACAGCTTTCTTGAAAAATAAGCCCAAATTTATTGGACTCATTGTTCCACTTTCCAGTATAGGCAAGTGAAGCCATGTTTCCTGCTGAGACTCTGGGCCCCACTACTGCCTTGGGGCTGCCTACCTCTGCTGGGGAAGTGGAGGAGGGAATGACACCCCAGCTGGTAGAATTATAGCATGCCAGACCTGGAAAGTCCCTCACACAAGGTCACTCAAGGCTAGCCCCTCACCTCACACTTGGGAAAACTGAACACCCATATAGTTAAGTGTCCAAGTGACTCACCCAGGGTCATAGAACCTAAACGTGGTTCTTTTGGCAATCCAGAGATGCATTTCTTAAGAGGAAATAAAAACTTATTTGAACTAATGTGTTTGGATGATCTAGGAGGTACTAATCACTGGTATTGATCATCTCTGGCTCCTGTCCTGGCTAACTGGTTACACACGTGAGTTGGGAAGACGTCCCCCTCCTTTTCATCAGTGCCTGGGTTGTCTGTACGCAGGAGCTCCTGACAACCTGAAGTAGTGACATTTTAGGAGCTGTCACAGGAGTAAAGCCTGGTTCAATAACTGAAGTCATAGCATATTCACATAGAATGACAAAGCCTGCCTTGGACAGGCAGTATACTGGTTCGGGGCTGACTCTTCACCATCTGTCTTAGGCAGATCCCACCTGTCCTCCCCAGCTGGCTGAGCCCACCCCCATCAGGTTGTGTTGGAGTAACATGAGTATGGCCTAGAAGTATTAGGCAGAAGCTTAGTGTATGTGCAAGGACCACCTATTTGTTTCTTCTAAATTCCTTGTTAGTCAACAGCTTGAGCTATGATGGAAGCCCTTAATTGTTAGTGAAATGGCCACCTCTGTCCCCTCCACATCTTTGAGGATCAGGAGGCCAATTTAAATTTGAATCATAAAATAGTAAAATTTCACAGTTCCTGACTTTAAAGTGGCCTCAGGAGCCAGAGAGTTTCTTCTGAAACATTAATAATTTTGTAAGAGGTGATGGGGCAGGGCCTGTCTCTCAAAGGAAATAGCCTAGCCATTGTTAACAGAAATTATAAAACTTACAAAAACAGGTAAACTGGCCATTAGGCTGTAGTTTGCCAATTCAACTTACTGAATATTATATTAAGATGTTATTTTTTTAAGATATAAAATATTACTTATCTTGTTGCTAAGTTTTTGCCATCCCTTAAATTTTGCACCTAAAGTGAGTTGCCTCACTTGATGTCCCTTAGTCCCAAACCTGAGATACCTTTGCTTTCTGTCCAGCATTTCTCTTTCCTCCCTGGTAGCAATCTACCAAGTTTCCTTTGAAAACAATTACTCCATCTTTATGCTTAGCTTTGTGGTTTCTGTGGGATCAACCCCACCTTACCCTCAGGAATGGTCAACATATTCTTTCCCTGCAGGATTTGTTGATTCAAGGGGTGGACAATTAGCCTAGCACAAGAAGAGTGAACTTGGGACTTGAGCTGGAAATTCAGGACCAAAGAGGTTTTCTGCTTCCTGGGTTTATGGCCAAGGTTATGGCCAAGGACTTCCAGAACTCTAAGAAGTCAGCTTAAAGCTTTAGGTCACCCCCTACCAAAAAGGTAGAACCCAAGGATGGATGCAGGTTTTGTGAGGCCTTTGGCTTATACAATTTTAGTGCTTGCTCTAAAAAATGAACTCATGATTTCAAAAAAAAAAAAAAATTAAGTACAAATGTGAATATTTGATTAGAATAAGAGAAGAAATCATAACAAATTGTATGTTGGAAGGAGCTGCAAATACCACAAATGTCACAGTCCAGGAAAACAGTAGGTATTATTGCTTAACACCTTAATTACTCTATTACTTATAGAGTAATTTCCCCGAGTTTCATTGTATTATTTTTTGATCATCTCTTTATGTGACAATGATTTCATAACATTGTTTTTATAGAGAGGATAAAAATATAGTTTTTCTTTCAGCATAGATGATTGAAAATCGTTTTTAAAATTTTTTATTTGTTCTTTTTAGTTATATGTGACAGTAAAATGTAATTTGACATATTATACATACATGGGCTATAACTTCCAATTTTTTTGTTGTACATGATATAGAGTTACACTGGTCATGTAATCATATATGAACATAAGCAATTCATTCTACTGTCGAAAATCTTTTACTGACAGTTTAGAAAGCTCTCAGTATATCATAACTCATAATTGGTAAGGCCTTGTAATATTATTAGGCTTGCTGTCAACTAAGGGAAGCTTGAATGTGGGAGGCCAACCTTACGGGTGACTGAGTTACACTCCCCAGCTGGGTGCTGAGGCACTCAGTCACAGAAATGGGTGTGTCTTGCTACAGCCCCATGGGTGAAGCTATGCTCACCTGTTCCTTTGTAATCTAACCCCTTGCCCTGTTTAGGATAGAATCTTCCATGGAAGTGCCTTGTGTGTGTCCCCTCCTCTTACTGTGCCCTTGGGTGTGGCCTACCCAGGTGTCAGTCAACCTGCTGACAGTGGACATCATGAAGATAGACTCAGCCCCCTGAAACCTGACCCCTTGCCTCATTTGAATAGCTTCTCCTCAATAAAAGGGGTCAGCACGTGCTCTCGCTCTCTTTCTGCGGACCTTTAAGGTCAGAGCAGCCGTCACAGCAACCCCAAAGATAAAGGTATTTGTGTCTCTTGTGTGGTTATTTCGTGCAGCCCAGTTAGCCCAGTTTAACTAGAGTGACCCCTGAGCCTTTTAGTGGTGAGAACAGAAACCCAGCACTTGAATATTATTACCTTCATGGTAAATTTCTTCTTATCTCCATCTTTTCCCCTATGTACACTGCATATTTGACAATGCCTTCTTGACTCTCAAGATTTATGTAATATTTTGCCTTAAATTCCTGATAGAGGCTTTGTAAAAACAAACAAACAAAAAAACAAATACCCTTCCCAAGATGCCTGCAATTCCTAGGGAGAGTTTTGTATTCTCATGATAGCTATTATTGGGCTGATAGTATCTATTCACCCTATTTCCACTGACAATATTTTTGGTCCTTCCTCCTCCCCCAACTATTATTCTGTGTAGTTGAGTAGGATCCACGTCTGCAATTCAGAGCTGTAGCACCTGTTCTACATCCAAGGCCAGTGATATATTGCATTCCTCCTGGCCACAGCAGTTGGCTCCAGGATGGGCATGAGTCTCAACCAGAGGCCATGACACTGAAATCAATTTTGTTATCGAAACTTTTGGGAAGAAATCTTGCTTGTCTGATAAAGTCTAAAAAGTATTCTAAAGATTTCTGAGCTGTGTGTACGAGTCAGGAAAGAGGGAGAAAATCAAAGTAAATTTAGCCTTCTTGGATACGATTGTGATATTTTGGGAAAGGGGATTCATGTTCTTTATCTAGGTTGACAGATGTCAAGGTTAGTGTCAAAGAAAAGAGGACATGAGGGCTGGGGTTGTGGCTCGGTGGTAGAATGCTCACCTAGCACATGTGGGGCCCTGGGTTCAATCCTCAGCACCACATAAAAAAATAAAATAAAATTAGGGTATTGTATCCAACTATAATTAATACACACACACACACACACACACACACACACACACACACATGAATAAAATAAGAGATGAATAAAATAAGGAAGATATACACATACACAAGAAACTTAATTTTCTTAAAAATGGGAAGGCATTCAGCTTCTTGACCTTTAAGAATAAATGAGAGGCCCAGCCAAGGACAAGACAACCCCCTTACTTGATGGCCAAAAAAGTTTATAAACATCAGTCAGTGGACCATCTATTTCATATCATATTTAAGGTGTAGAAAATTTGAGTTGAGAAGACCATTCCTAAAAGGCAAGGCCTGGAAATACCAGGGTTTCCATTATCAAAAATAAATTTCATATTTAATAGGTGTTTGTCTTGCAATTTTTATTGATCCTGCTTCCCAACCCCTGTGACACTGGAAATCACCATATAGATGTATGTACATGGGGATGAGCTCTCCTGGTACTTTGCAGATTCCAATCACAATAACACTTTTCTCAGTCCACATCAATATCTTTTTACAGATCCAGCTTCCCCACTAGAATTTAAGCCTTTTCAAAATTTTGTTTACACTGCATTTTCCCCAGCAATGCCTGGCATATAAAGGACATTCAACATAAACTAGACACACTGGGTTTAGAACCTCAGTTCTTTCAAAAGCTATTTGAATATACTTGAAAAAATATTTTAATATTTATTAATGCTTTTAGAACATCTTTGGTGCAGAGATGTGCCCTTTCCTCTAAATGAGTGAAGCTAAGGAGAGGATTGGTGATTCCCCAGCACAGTGTTAAGAACTGGTCTGGAGAGAACTTGTGATTTTTGAACTTTTGACCCAAGAGTCTAAAGTGTCAGTCTTCTGTCATGAGAAGGACATTTCTGGAACTCATCTCCCAGACCTAGCCTTTTCGTGATGGACAGGAGATCTGTAACCCATAGCAACTCCTAGCCACTGTGGATAGAACTCTATGTAGAAGGAGCCGTGCACCTGGAGTCGACACACAGCTGATTCAATATTTGAGCAACTCATTTTATAATGTAACTCCACTAAGTGCTTACCTATTGCACCAAAGCCATTGGCAATTAAATGGCTCAGGAATAGCCTCAGAATGCGAAGGCACATCCTTCATAGCTTAAAATAGAAAAATCAGTAACACTCTCCAGCAGGTCACAAATAGAAATGTGGGGACGTATGCCATTTGTAATGACTCAGTCAAAAATAAGTCCTTGTCAGTGGGACTCCCTAGAGGCTACCCAAATGTTTTCATGTGATTAGCAGTTGTAAAGCAAGGTTTAAAATGTATGTTCTGGTGATAAAACCCGATGAAGGTAGCTAAGGTTAGGGTTCACATTTATGTTAAGCTCCTGGAGAGCAATCATTTCCTTTTGAGTTGTGTGTGGCTGTCTGACTTCCTCTGACGTCAATGAATTAGGCAGACTTCCTTCTAAACACTTTAAAAAAAAGAGAGAAAGAATCTGATGAGTTGGAATTTTCCATTCATATGGAGCATGTTGAATTATAACCAGAATTTTTTTCTTTATTTTATTTATTTTTATGTGGTGCAGAGTATTGAACCCAGGGCCTTGCACATGCTAGGCACACCTTCTAGCACTGAGCCACAAGCCCAGCCCCACCCCACCCCACCCCAGCCCACCCCCTCCCTACCCCAACATTCTTTTCAAAGTAAAATGGAATGGAATGACATAGTGTTGATAATATCAGTGTCCAGCATATATTAAGGGCAAGGGGTATTCTTAGAAACTTTTGCTTTAGTTTCCTGTACAAAATGTATTGTGATGTAAATGTATTACTTATTGTGGATCATGGTAGGAAGGAGAAGGAGAAGGAGGGGGAGAGGGGAGGAGGAGAAAGCAAGCCACTGGGTTTGAGGACACTTGTGTTTTTAAGATAGTTTTGCTGTATGTTTGTCTTCATCTATTGCCACAAATGTTTTGGTGAAGCATGAATACTACCATGGCTCACAATGATAAACATACTTAATATTTGTTGGGTACCTACATCATCTCTGACAATGTAGAAGGTGCTTTGCATAACTTGCTTTGAAGGTGGCTTTAGTTTTTAACTTTTTTTCTTCAGTGCTGGGATTGAACCCAGTGGTGCTCTACCACTGTGCTACATTCCCAGCCTACTCCCGCTTTTTTATTTTTAATTTTAAGACAATGTCTTCATTGTCTAGGCTGGTCTGGAACTTTTGATCCTCCTGCCTTAGTCTCCAGAGTAGCTGGGGTTATAGATGTTTGCAGCCTGAGGTGGCTTTAATATCCTTATTTTATCATTGAGGTATCTGAAGTTTAAAACTGTTGGCTGGTATGTCCATTACCACATCACTAGCAAACAACTCATTCTGTATTTTCCTTATGTACAGATGTAGAAAGAGTAATTATGCTCAGCATTTTAATGAAATAATAATTTAGATGCTTTTAAAAATCTGTTGATTTGGGCTTGGATGGGATTTGAGCCCATCAAACTTCAATGTTTGAGAATTTGTCCTGCATACATGAAGACCTGGTTCTTTTAGAAGAATGCTGGAAAAGGTAGAGGCAAAAGAATAGATGTGTAACTGTCTTCCTAGAAGCTGACTCAAATAATTGAAGGAAGATAAAATCAGGAGACAGCCTGCATTGGCTCTGGAATCATGGACCAGTATTCTTTATATTGTAGGCATGGAGGAATTTCTGTCAGGTACAATCACCAAAGACCAAGTCACAGCTCTGCTCTCTGAGAAAGTAGCTCTATATCATGGAAAATCCTAGTAGAATCCTGCTCCATGGCTCATCCCTTCCTTGATTGAGAGCATTGATAAACACCTACCCCAAGCCCTAATCTCCTGTCCTCTACCTCCTTCCCAAACTCCTTTCCCCAGTGGTTACCAGCACACGCAGGGCAGGTACATCTATTTGGATTTGCTTGTCTTCCTTGTCCTCTTCCTCTTTTATTGGGAAGGAGAATTGTAGAGGTTGGGGCATAGAAGAGAAGCCAACCCTGCAGGTTGTTTCCCAGGTCCCCTCGTCAGCTGCCTCATGCCAATGGCAGGCACTGGTGGAAGAAGATTGGCAAGTCAAAGGAAGAGGCCAGAACATTTCCTCCCCTCCCTCTGCAACAGCTGGATTTCCTCTGTGGCTCCAGGTCCTCATAGGACAGGCCCATCATATTTCCAGTTTCTGTTTGTCTAGGGGGCAGCATGACTATCTGCTGCTGCTAATCTCTGAACTGCCTCATCATAGCCTATTGGTTCCTTGCTTTCTCAATGCATGAGTAAATTGTTCTCTTGGTTTTAAAAAGTCATTTTCTTTCCTAATTGGATCCAGAGCAATACTGTGGTATCAGTAGGGCACCAACCTAAGATGATCATCGGAATCCCAGTCAGGCTCAGCTACAGCACCTTCCTATATGTTTACCTGAAGGTAAATACCTATGACAGAATGAGCAGGCAGACAGTAAGTAAGTGCTGACATTCAGGTGTGATGGAGAGAGTGAAGGCTCTGGACCTCTAGCGATCTGTTTCTACAGGCTGCACCTTGCCTGTGCTCCAGGTCCAGCCCTGGGCAGTGAACTCCTATCTCTCCCTGGAGTGCAGTTAGAAGTACCTTATCAAAAATGGAAAGGAAAACATGCTCTGCTGCCACCAAACCCCACATTCAACAATTCCTGTCAAATGGAATCTTGCCTTGTGACTCAGAAGGACTAGGACCTGGAGTAGCTAGAAACTTCCAGCCAAAGCATATTCTTCACCTGTTTTTTGGCTGTTTCTTTTGATTTCATAACAAACTAAACATATCCTGAAATAAAATTCACAGATGATAACACCTATCTGCACATATAACTTTTAAAAAAATCAATATAATATTGTAATTTAACTATAATATAATAGATAAATAAAATGAGGGCAATAATGATAAAATTTCATGGGGCATGGTGGTGCATGCCTGTAACCCCAGCTACTCCAGAGGCTAAGGGAGGAGGATCACAAGTCAGCCTGGGCAACTTATTGAGACCCTGTCTCAAAATAAGAAATAGAAAAGGGCTCGGGATATAATTCAGTAGTGGAGTGCTCCTAGGTTCAATACCTAGTACCCCCCGCACACACACACACACAGAGTCAAACTTCTTCCAATATGTAAATAGTAAGGTACAGTTTCCCTGGAAGACATAATGAACTGGTTAGATGGTTGTAACTGTGCACAAAAAATGAGTTGGGTTTTAAGCAAAGACAGCAGTTTAGATGTCACAAAATATAAAGGAAAGTGAAAGAGTAGTGGTAGTTGGGATGCATAATGGCCGACCAGAGTTATTTGTCTATGATAAGAGAAAACAGGAAGTGACCTTAATTGAAGTAGGGATAAGACACCAAGATAAACTACATACTGACATAGTGGAGAAAATGAGGAAGCATGACATATCCTCACTAATGAGCTGGGACTTATTTACATGTCTATTATTGCCTTTGTTATGACATGGAGTGAGGATTGACAAAGTCTCATGGAAAATACAAATCCTATCTTGCAGTCCTGTCACATGTCAAGTTTTACTCTTCCATCAGTAGTGCTTAAAAAGTCTTTGAGGACCGTATATATTGTGTGTTCTCCCTCACCTACTGAAGTATATATATATTTACTTCCAGAGAATTAAAGATTTTTCTGGAAAACAGGAATCATTTGGGAAGCAATGGAGTAGACATTGAGTGTGATTATTAGGAAAAGAAGCAAAAATAGGCAACCCTAAAATAATACTAAGTTCCTCATCATTGTTTTAAAAATTAAAAAAAAATGATAACAGTTTAAATATAAAAAAAACTTTTATTAATGATATGCAATGAGATTCTTGCATTTTAATGTACATTCTTATTTTAATATTTGGACATAAATATGTACAATAATTTGGTAAATCTGCTATCTGGAGTTGAAAATCTCCGTTATATTTTTACATGAGACAACAAGTACAGATCAATGAAGGTGTGTGCAGCACATGGCATGATTCTCTACCATGGTGAACAATTCTTGGTACAATTCCAAACAAAACAAACACAAACTTCTCCTAATTCACATGGCTATTATATTCTTGTAAAATCAGCATATATGTTAAAATAACGCAAAAATGTTGTATGTAAAATTTAGTTATATGTATACAAAGTTTTTCTATCACGTGAATACCTGTCAGAGCATTCAAAAGTCATGCCTGACTTGAGAAAATTCTTTGTTGTGTGGAACTGTACTGCCCATTACAGGTTGTTTAGCATCTCTAGTCTACCCAGTAAATGTGCAAAGAGTTCTTATAATTATTATGCTCAACAAAAACTCTCCCTCAAATTAGCAATATGCCTCCTGAGATATTCTATCAGTTCTTTGAGAACCACAGCTTTAAACACAAATTTATCTAATCTGTTGCCCAGCTGCACCATACAGAGCCCCTCTCCCCTCCACTCTCTCATGCTGGATGCAACCCCAGTAACTGAACTGATGGCTGTTGCCCTGCACTTTGCAGATATTGTTTGTTGTGGCAACGTGACCCACTGCTGTGGTTCTGCATGTCATTAGCAGCCCACTCTTTCACCTACTCCCTCTCTCTGGCAGTAAGCAGCATGAAGTTCACACACATGACTATGAGCTAGGGGGAGTAAGGAGCAGAGATGATGCAACTCCCTGACTCCTAAGCCTTGTACCCCAAGTGTAGCAAGCATAACAACTTATTCAAGGGGATTCCTTTTGCTGACCTATCCCTGTCCCAGTAATTTCAACTCATCAAGTTGAGTGTGTCTCATCAATTCCATATCCAGGTATTAACCAGGCCGCTGCTAGCCCATATGGTAGTAAAGACTGGACATGTGTGTAGAAAAATGCTGTCATTCACTGATATTGTCATATTAAGTCTAGGGACCTGGACTGTCTTAAATGTGAATATTCCTCATCTCACCTCTTCTCTTCCAGCGCACAATCTGTTGAACCAGAGAGGCAGCCCTGACCTTGTCTATCTGTATAATTCAGGCCACTGCTGTATCCTTATCGTTGCTGACTCTAATTATTTTAACTGTGAATTAAATTAATAACCATCCACTGATGAACTGCTTCCTGTAAGGCTCAATGCTCAGCACTGAGGGAAATAGAAAAAGGATCAAGAAGTGGTTTCTTGAGAAACTTGTCATTTAAGTGTGTGAAAAGAAAGTGTGCTGTATATTATCCTGGCTGCTGCTTTCAGATTAGTGACTTGAGGTGAGATAATTTGCTCAATCTTGTTGCAGCTGGTTTTACAAAAGGGCTTCCACTAGTGTTCTACCGGTATCACAGTAACTAGGAGAAAGGGGTATTTGAAGAAAGATGCAGGCAACTTAAGTTAAAAAAAAAAAACAAAAAAACTTGTGGGGCAGGTGGTGTTAATCATCCTTCTACATAACAAACAGCTTTGCAGTCTGGCTCTTGCTGGGATATTGTATCCTCTGGCCTTTAGGGGACTCTATTTTACCTTGGGGACAGTTGGAAGATATATCATTTTTAAAGAATGCTACTGAGCATTTTCTTCAAAGTGATTTCCTGGTTGATGGCCTTTCATTTTTCAGCTGACAATGCACACAGCATGTGCCCTTCTCAGGGGAAGACTATGAACTTGTAATAAGAGAAAATTGATGGTTTTAATTAGTCCTTGGACATAAATGCAATCATCATATTTTCCTCGAGGAGTTTTTCAGTACTGCTCTCATGATTACACTAATAAAGTCATCCCCATCACAGAAAGATGAGCAAACAATACAAAAGTCATTAGGAAGATTGGTGTGGGATCCTTCACTGTACTAGTGAAGGCTCTCAGATGCAAGCAATTCAAACCAAATCTAAACATTTAAGCAGAAAAGGAATTTATTAATAACATCTTATTTTCTCATAGGATCTCTAGGAAGGCTAGAAGACCAGGCTTGGGAAATGAGGGAAACAAAAGAAGTCTATATAGCCAGAAGAACTGCCAAGAGCATCTACCATTTAACCAACTCCATGAAGATGCTGATGTCGCTGCCATCAGCGCTAATATTGATTGGCATTGCTGCCCCTGCTGCCATGGAGATCGGGCGTTGCTGTCAACCTAGCCCTGCTTTCATGAGGCCGTATCTGAGGACTTCTGGTTGGCCACACTATGGCATGGGTGTCTCCCCTAGTAACAAGGAGGGCTGGGGAAATGACTCTGCCTTTTCAGGTTCTGTGGTGAGAGCTAGGTTGTGAATCTTACCAAACCTCAGACTTAAGGGAATTCTGAGACACAGGAAGACAGTTTAAATGATAGGTGGTTAAAGATAGGCAAACATTCATTTCTTTCATGTAATGACTAAGGGGAACATTTAGGACATGGATATATTTTATCTTAGTAACTGACATCTCATTTTTTAAATCTTTATCACCTTTTAAAAAAAAATGGAAATGTATCCTATAATCCAAGCTACTCAGGAGGCTGAGGCAGGAGGATCACAAGTTCAAGGCCAGCCTGAGCAATTTTTGCCAGTGGTAGAGTGCTAGTATACATAAGACCCTGGATTTGATCTCCAATGCCTGTTTTAAAAAAAGAAAGAGAAAAATATCCCGGTAGCATTTTTGCTGTTTCTCCAAGAGCTTTTTGGAAGTTAATGTCTTTTTTTCTTTGCCTAAGAAGCCAAGGCACGACAATACTTGAGACACAATTCTTCTTACTGATAGTCTATATCTCTCACCACTTTATTCCCTGACTGAGAACTTCTAGTGATCCCCATTGCCCCTAACAGTGAGTGCCAGTTCCTCCCATCTCTTTTTGAGCTCCTATTCCTAACAGGCCACAGTCAATGGACATTTCAGTGTCTGGTTATGACTCTTACATTGTTAAATCAGTCTTCAGACGCTGAAGACCTGACTCCTTCATGGAACACTCCAGTAGCTTTCCTCTGCATATCCCCTAGGGAGACTGGCACATAAGTGACCCTAAGTTAGTGTGGCCAATGTGTGGGCTTCAGCTTGTGAGCTGAGGAAGGTTGATGTGATCTGAATGTTTTAATAGTGTAAATCACAACCATTGAATGGATTATTGTATTTTTAACTGAGTATGGTATTAACAATATTAGTCTTGAAATAAAATTGTTCTTGGATAAATACCAACTTTAGCTAGATTTTCTTTAACATCTGGCATAGCGTTATGGCAACATTGCACAGATTTTGCTATGACTTTGTTTTCACATGACAGTAGAGGGGGAAATACCATAAGGGTCAAAGCATATGCTTTTTTCAATGTGGATTTTTTTTTTTTTTTTTTTTGGTACCAGAGATTGAATACAGGGGCACTTAACTACTGAGCCACCTTCTCACCCTTTTTATTTTTTATTTTGTGACAGGACCTCACTAAGTTGCTAAGGGTGGCTTTGAACTTGTGATTCTCCTGCCTCAACCTCCTGAACTGCTGGGGTTACGGGCGGGAGCCACCAGGCCCAGAAAGTTCTTTTACCAATGTCCTACAGACAATAAATCATCTAGTCAGTTGCATGGTATTCTAAGTCCTCCTTTCTTAATTCCTAGAAGCTGGGTGGCTATAAGATCAAATTATAGACCACTAATGAAAAAGTTAATTTGTACATGGATCATTGCATTACACTGTATAATTCAGATTTTTTCTACTTTCTCCAAAGACTGTCCCTCTTTTCTTAGTTATTCTTGGGATTTTGGAATAGAGTACAGTCACCTGGGTTATTGTCATAATGCTCCAAGAGATCACATATCAGTTTCACTGATAAGTCCAGAGCTTTTATATGAAAGAGCTTTGATCTTTGCCAGTCTTTTGGGCAGAGGCCTCGGAAGTTTTTGTCACAATTAGTAAAGGTAAAAGCCTGTCATGGTGGCTGATGCAATTCTTTGATATCTGACCTCTTTTTCAGCAAGAGGATGTGGTGGTCTTCATTAGGATTATATGTCTGTGGGATTGTTGCAAGGCCAAGAGGAAATATAGTTTTCAAAAACATTTATCATCTATGATGTTTTCCAGACTCAAAGATGTGTTAAAGATATTTTAAATTTTCATTGTAAAATATAACATGCATAGAAAATAAGCAAGAGAACAAATAGGAACAACTCAATGATTAATCACAACACAGCTATGTACCCATCACTCAGTTAAGAAATAAAATGCATTTTCACAAAAACTTATATATGACTATTTATAACAGCTCTATTCAAAATAACCAAAAACTAGAAACAAAAATATCCTTCAATGAGTGAAAGAATAAGCAAGTTCTGGTATGTCCATGCCATGGAATATTACTCAACAATAAAACAGAACCAACTATTGATACATTGAACATTGAACAACTTAGATGGATCTCAAAGGTATTAGGGGAAGTGAAAGAAGACATGTATTTACGTGATGTTCTTGGAAAGACACAACTGTTGTGACAGAGAACAGATCAGTGAAGATCATGGGTCAAGGGACACTAGACGGAGTGATTATCAAAGGCTAGATGAAGGAGTTTTGGGGGTGCTAGAAGCCCCAAATACTAGTTGTGGTACTGATCATACAAATATCCATATGTGCTAACATTCATAGCACTGTATATTAAAAGAAAAAAAGTAGTCAATTTTACTGTAAGATATTTTAAAATTAATTTCAAAATGGGAAATGGGTAATGATTAGCACCCCAGAAGCCCTCCCAGTCCCTGGTTCAGTGACTATCCCACTTCCTCTCCCTGAAGAAGTGGTCATCTATTCATTGATATTTTAAATATTTTATATCCTGTTTTGGCTTCCCAATAAGCCTAACTCCAGTCTGATTGCTGTCAGGTATCTGGTAGTATTTTAAGTCAAGCTACCACAGAACAAGTCATAAGAGTCCGTAGGATATAGGAACAGTGCTGACTTGTGCTCACTACCCACTCCAACACATCTCATTTAAATTGGTCAGTAAATAAATAAATAACAGTGAAATCTCAAGAAATATTTATGAAATTAAAGAATAAAAATTTGAAAAAAGAACATAAGATATTTTTAAGTCATCTGCAAGTCATTATCAGTTCCATTACTGCTTTACCCCAAATCATCAAAAATAAGTCAATGGGGGTGAAGATGTGGCTCAAGTGGTAACATGCTCGCCTGGAATACGTGGGGCTCTGGGTTCAATCCTCAGCCCCACATAAAAAATAAAGACGTTGTGTCCACCGAAAACTAAAAAAGAAATATTAAAAAAATTCTCTCTCTCTCTCTCTCTCTTAACAAAAAAGTCAAATTACTTGTAAATTTGCTATAATAATATTACATACCATGAAACAAGGGCAAGATTTTTAAAATCATGATCTTTACAAATTTTATTTCTGACAACATGCATCACCAAATCTATAGCAGAAGGTTTCTGTCTTCCCAAATAAAAACAAAAGCTATTTAAAAAATTCTGTAGGACAAGAAAATTTAACAAGTCACTACAACTTAGAATAAACATCTAGGCAGTTGAAAAAAGTCAGTTATAAAATGAGCAATAACCTGATTAATGTTTTAAAATTTGTTTTATATTGGCAGATAATTGTTCATTTTATAACTTTCTTTTTTGTTGTTTTCAGTTTTAAACTCCCACGTTGGTTTACATAGTGATTTTTCATCACAAAGAATGTCGTTTGGTTATTAATAAAGCAATGTACCCATGAGTGGCAAAGCAAGCTTATTTTTATGTACCAGGGTGGGTGTTAGAGGACCAACATCTGTTGTTTTTGTCTTGCCAACATCCCTGTCCTCTCCTCTGGGACAGTACCCCTCTTGCTTTGAGGAGCTACCCCTCCATGAAGTCTCCTTGAACTGCCAACAGAAGTGGCCCCCTGTGATTGACCCAGGAAGGTCACATGACTAAACCTGTCCAGTCAGAGGCTTCTCTTGGGATTGTGCTGCTCTGTCTTCTGGGATCATTAGGCTAGCTTGATATAAGTTATAGATGTTGGCAGCCATGGCCTCCACTTGCTAAGAAACCCAATGATCCTAGTAGAGGAAATGAAGAGAAGGACAGGGAGAATCACAGATGGTTATTACTGAGGCCAAGCATCTTTTAAAGATCCAAGTTTCTGCCCTGCTTGACAAACACTCTTGTGTACCCCTATTGCCAGTGTGAAGGTGAGAACTATTCATACCCCGTCCCCCGTTGTCCACAATAATAGCAATATAACAGCGAATGCTCACTGAACCTGGATGGTACATTAAGCTACACCGAGCCCTTTAGCCCTGGTGTCATGTTTTGTTCTTCCAACTACTTCAGAATTTATATAGTTTCAATTACAAACCCCAGTTTATAGTTGAGGAAACTGAGTACGGAAAGGTTGAAAAATGTGTCCTAAGATCTCAAAGTCAGTAAGAGGTAGAGCTAGGGTTCAGACTGAAAAAGTGTGACCCCAGAGCTTCAGCCAGGTTTCTGAGCTTCCAGTGAGAGAGAGAAGCAGACACAGGGATCCACACCTGTTCCATGAAGCTCTCCTTCATCACACAGGCCATACTGACTTCCCCTTGGCTCAGATATTTTCTCTTTGTGGCCATTTTACCAAGCAGTTAATGCAAGAGGCAGTACATTTTGTGGTTAAGATCTAAGTTCATATTCTAACGTGATTTCCTACTAGCCGTGTGACCTCGGCCTTGGTTTTCTCATTTGGAAATGAGATTAAAAAATAGTACCTAACTTCTAATGTTGTTGTAATGTTAACTTCTAATGTTGTTGTAATGTCTTCTAATGTTAACACAGTTCACACATTTAGAGCAGGATCTGTTCCATGAGAAACTGCTGTGTAAGCATTAGCTGTTATTATCCTGATGTTCTCCAAAAGTTTTTGGGCACAGTACCTGCCTTTCCAGATAGAGTTTAAGCTCTGTCTGGCCTGGTTCTCTGGTTCCCCACGCATCTGATAAGAGGCTACTATAGTAGAGCACACAGTAGGTACTTGTGAGCTAAAGAGCCTTACTAAAAACACATAAAGCAAAACAAAACAAAACAAAAAATACATGCTCTTTTAAAATTTTGCTTCTTACAACCTATAATCAAAATACCTGTGCCAGTGCAAACCTGCAATTAAATGTTCCTGCCCACAAAGACCAGAAATGCAGACCTGAAAATCAGGCACAAGCTCTGGGGAACTTCCCATGCCTGGCTCAGCATTTGGAAACCAGACACCTGACATTCTTCCTGGCAACCACTCAGGCTGGAGGTGGCCCTGGGAGGAGTTAGAAGGGGAGGCCCTGTGGAAAAGAAATATGAGCTCTGGGAAAACAGTCATCTCTTTCAAAATATTACCAGCAGAATGAGGCGTGTCACGTCCAACTGACATTTTCATTTTATTGAAGGGATGCAAACAAATGATTGGGTAAGGGCTTAGATCTTTATTGAATCAGTGCTAATTGCCCTCCAGGCTTTACTTAGTGAAGCCACAAAGATCACCAGGCTGAAGCTACTAGTATTGTCTTTGAGATGAACGTCATTTGTCAATCACTTGGTGACTCCATTAGTAGGTCATTTCCCTGTCTGCAAGAGGCTATGCTTAAGCACAAAAGGCTGATTCCAAATTTTTGAAAGTAGGAAAGAATAAGGCATTAGAGGTCATAGGAGACCTCTGATGTCATAGAAGAGTGGGGAGCTGAAGGCCAAACTTCTGTTCTTGCATTCCGTGAAAGAAAATTTAAGTCAGGCACAAAAAGCCAACAAAAGAACTTTACTGTACGTGAAAAGAGGCAAAAAGAGAGTGGGTTATCTCCAAGCAGAGAACAATAAAGGAAGCCTTGTTGCACTCTTCACCAATCAGATGTTTATCTCCTCCTTCAAGTTGGGAGGGGGGACATTTTTTGACCTTAGTTGGTCATCTTGGGAACTGTCTTGGTGGCCATCCTATTCAGGGGGCTTCATTTACAAGTCAATTGGGTCAATGGCCAGACAAACTATCTTAGTGCACTCCTGTGCTACTAAAGAAATGTCTCTTCTGAAATATATTAAGAAACCTGTGGCCATAAAGCCTAACTTTACAATGACCTGTGTAGACCCTGCCAGGAGTTATCCCCATTGATCTTCCTTTCTTGACTTATTTCTTAATTGTCTCCCTTTGTTTCCATGTGTTTATTCTCGGAGTGAGTATGCCTGTTGTTCTACAAGTTCCATGATTGTTCACTAAGGCAATTTTGAAGAAAACCTGTGACCCTGCCATGGTACCGATTCACATTTCACTGCTTACTACTAACTACTACCTAACAGGCAGAAGGGATTTAGAACCTTTACCTGCCACCTGTAGCGCTGGGACACTCCAGAACCTCCTCTGGAAAATGGAGTTGAAGTATATTACTTTGCTGTGTGGTGAGAATGTGAGAGAATATATGGAAAGTGCCTAACTGTTCCTTGCAAACAGTAGTAAGTGCTCACAAAGCCACTTTCTCTAAAGAATGAATCCAAAAGACAACGGGCAAAACAGCTAGCTGGGTTGAATAGCATGAGATTTTCATTCAACATTATTTCCTAACCACACAGATTTGGGCCAGGTTACATCCAATTAAGGATTCAGATCCATACTTTAGGAAGTGGGGCTCAGCCCTCAAAATATATGTACAGCTCTTGTTAACTTGAATGAATATCCACCTTGCTTCCTTGTGGCAGTGCCAGCTATTCGTGTCTGGTGTCTTCTGAATAGAGGGCCATTTACTATGAAGAAAAGTGAAATGTGTGACAATATTTTCTTCCCCTGTGCCTGTGGTAGACATTACTAATTGATTACAGTTCTGTTATTGCTGCCGAAGTTGAACCTAGATGTGGCTTCTCTATTTGCAAACACTGCTGCTGACAGTCTTTACTAATTGATCACATTTGGTATTTGAGATAGATCCTATTTGGAATGCTGGCTTACATTTGGCTAATTCCAGCAATAGAAGAAGCCTGTGGAAGTAGATAATTTAGGTAGGTGCATATTCTAAGCCTTTCAGATTATGTCACATAAGCCTGGCTAGAGTGGACAGAAGTAAGCATCCATCCATTTTGCAACTCTTTGCTAATTTTGCAAAGAGTTATATGGAGTTGTTAGCACTGATTTGAATCAATGTCACCTGTTCCCTTTGATGATCTGCTAAGAGCCACAGCCAAGTAATATGATACATGGCATTTTTGGTTGAGAGGTGACGCCAGCTAACCATTGAGATGATATGATTATGTTAAGATTTGCATTCATATGGATATTGGACTCCTGCTGTCCACCTCCGCCTGCTAGGGACTCCTGGAGAGTTCCCATTGGTTGGGGAAGTGCGGTAGGAGGGAATTCCGGAGGAGGAACTTCCTTTTGGGATCCGGGAGAATGCCGCGTGTGTGGATCGGCAATCTTCCCGGGCGCGCATGGGGCATTGGCGGCAGTTTCAAAAAATAAAGTTTGTTCCTGCTTGAGTGGCTCGTGATTTTGTGCCCAGCCAGACTGCGGCAATGATCCACTTTATGTAATACACCTAGTTATCACAAAAAACACAGTACAGACAGCACAGAGGCCATATGTGGAGACATCTGGGTCTGAGGTCCCTGGATGCCCTCAAAGCCTAGATACTAGTGATGATTTATAAAACAAAATATTTCTTATTTTATCCAAAATTCAAGAGTTTTGTTTGAGGTGAGGAAATGAGGCCTAGCTGATCACTCTGTTGCTGAAAGCTCGGTCCTTTTCCCTGATGCCAGTACAATAACGAACAAAGACTTGGTTTTGAGGAAAAGGAAAAAGAAGGTGTATTGCTTTGCTAGCAAAGGAGAAACACAGGGGACTCCTGTCCCAAAGGCTGTAATTCTGCTCACTAGCAGGCTTTAAAAAAAAAAAAAAAACTTTAAAAAAAATACTTTTTAGTCATAGATAGACACATACCTTTATTTTATTTTTTTATTTATATGTGGTGCTGAGGTTGGAACCCAGGGCCCCACACGTGGGAGGCAAGCGCTGTAAGACTGAGCCACAACCTCAGTCCCAACAGGGGACTTTTTTTTTTTTTCATAGTAAAAATCTTTTTTTTTTTTTTATTGGTTGTTCAAAACATTACAAAGCTCATGACATATCATCTTTTATACATTTGATTCAAGTGAGTTATGAACTTCCATTTTTACCCCAAATACAAATTGCAGAATCACATCAGTTACACATCCACATTTTTACATAGTGCCATATTAGTGACTGTTGTATTCTGCTGCCTTTCCTATCCCCTACTATCCCCCCTCCTCTCCCCTCCCCTCCCATCTTCCCTCTCTACCTCATCTGTTGTTGTTCAGTTCTCTCCCTTGTTTCCCCCCACCTTTCCCCTCACAACCTCTTATATGTAATTTCGTATAACGTTGAGGGTTTCCTTCCATTTCCATGCAATTTCCCTTCTCTCTCCCTTTCCCTCCCACCACTCATCTCAGTTTAATGTTAATCTTTTCCTCATGCTCTTCCTCCCTGCTCAGTTCTTAGTTGCTCTCCTTAAATCAAAGAAGACATTTGGCATTTGTTTTTTAAGGATTGGCTAGCTTCACTTAGCATAATCTGCTCTAATGCCATCCATTTCCCTGCAAATTCCATGATTTTGTCATTTTTAGTGCTGCATAATACTCCATTGTGTATAAATGCCACATTTTTTTTTATCCATTCATCTATTGAAGGGACTTTTAAAGAGGTGACTCAAAGGCTACATTCCAGATGTTCTCTGTGGGAGTCGTAACTCACTTGTTAATTTGGGAAGAAAGTTAATCCTGTTTCCCCTGAGATTAGGGAGGGGGAGAGGTAAGTGAGGAGCAGGGAGAGAGGAAGAAAAAGAAACATGTCCATGTAAAAATTAAACTGCAGTGGCAGAGCAACAAGGGTTATATTCAAAGCATAAAGTGGCCCACTGTTACGACACCATTTCTTAGGAAGCTCCTTGAACCTTAGTGCTCTGGCTTCCCTGGAGCTGGAGTCCAGGGCCAGAAAAAGGGAAATTTACAGGTCCTCAGGCCCATGGGTAGCAAAGTCTATATTTAGAAGCCCGAGGAATTCCAGGAGGTTCCCAGAAACATACGTGGGAGTGAAGAGGAGGCTGAGTGGTGGGCCTTGAACACCTATCAGGACCCTTGACTTCTTTCTCGCCACCAGCTACTGCTGCTGCCCTGGTTCCTCATTTCAGGCTGAAGTAGGCACTGGCCTCCTCACTGGTCTCTGCTTCTGTGGCCATGGCTGTTCCCAATGCAGCAGCAAGAACCAGCCCGTTAAAACAGAATCCACCTTGGAGCCTCAGCAAAAGCGAGGTGCTAAGCAACTCAGGGAGACCCTGTCTCTAGACAAAATACAAAATAGGGCTGGGGATGTGGCTCAGTGGTCGAGTGCCCCTGAGTTCAATCTCCCCTACAAAAAAAAGAAGAAGAAGAAGAAGTTGCCTTGGGTCTCTTCTCTGCTCACGACCCTGCAGGGGTCTCCACTTCACTCAGCACAAGAGCCAGATTCCCAACCAGACTCTGGAAGACCTTGAGGGGTCCAGCTCCCATTTCCTCTCCAATCTTGTCTCCTGCTATTCTGCTCCTCATCCACTCATTCCTGCCTCCCTGCCTCCTCACTTTTCCTCCAACGTGTGGAGATGTTGCCACAGAGGCCCTTTGCTCCACTGCATCCCTGGTCAGGGGTGCTCTTCTCCCAGGTGTCTGCTTGGTACTTCCCCCACCCTCTTCTCAAGTCTCCCTTAGAACTCTGCTTTCTCCCTGAGGCCTTCCCGGACTGCCTTCTCTAGCACAGTTTTCTCCTACCACCTGGACTTATAATTTGTTGGCTTGCTGATGTTCATTTGTTGTCTACGTCCTCTTGCTAGAATATAAGTTCCATTAGAGCTGAAGTATTTGTCTGTTTTGTTCACGAATGATTTTCCTTGGCAGTAAGAATACAGCATCACAAAAACTGTTCCAAGAAGAGTTTGTTGAATCAGGAAACTAATAAATGACTGAAGAGGTTTCCAGGTCTACTGCCTCTTCAGCAACCAAAGCAACTGCATCTTTAAAATCACCTTTGATGTTGGGTTTCTGTGTAAGATACTGTTTATTTATTTATCTTTATGTGGTGCTAAAGATCAAACCCAGGGCCTCACCATGCGAGGCCAAGTGCTCTACCACTGAGCTACAACCCCAGCCCTAAGATAGTATTTCAAGAGAAGATTAAGCACAAAAAAAGGACATTTGGAAACCACCACTGTGGCCCCATCTCCCTTGGAGCTGAGGCTTAGAGGAATATCTGGTCATTGCAGAACCAGAGGACAACCTGTTTCTCCTGAGTTATGCTCTCAAGCTTCCCTCAGTTGGTTTCTCACTTACCATTCCTCCCAAAGGTTGTCCCTGCGCCTATCTTAAATCTTCACACTCACCTTTAAAGATGCAGCATTTTGCAATTAAGTCTATTCAAGAGTTTCCCTGCTGAGAAATGGTAACAGAGCTGCCCCTCTCTTTCTTTGAAGCTCTGATTACCACCAGTGACAGGTTTGTAAGGATGTGATAAGCTGGGTTTTCTATTTCTAGCTCAACCACCCCAGGTGTGATTAGGCTTATTGATGTTGTTATTACTAGTAATTAGCTTTTATATATATATATATATATTTTCTTCTGGCAACACCCAGTTCCTAGAAATTTCGCAAGCATTTCTCACATATGCAAAGGTGAATGAGGTGGTAAACATCTCCATCTGTTCTGTTTTTCCCTCCCCAGCAGGTGTTTTCTCCCCCTCTTCTTTTCCCTTTATGGGGGAAACAGTTGGTTAATCATCTAGCCAGTCAGAGACACATTTTATGGACTTTGTCCTGTTTCCAGCCTTAAATAAAACGGAAAAAGTAAGCTTCCACAGACCTGTATCAAGATGCTTATCTTGGCAAGATTTTGGTGTCTAGGTATGAAAGGAGTTTGACACCGAGACACTGGTGACAGGAAAGAGCACAAGCACTCCCTCTAGGATGAGCAGTCAGGGCACTTTCAATGGCTGTTGCCTCTGCCGGGGATGCTTTGTCCCAGGCCCCGCACAGCTGGCCTGAGCTGCCTCAGGTTATCTATCTGCTAAGACAGTCTCACCTCATTCACAGTCTCTGACTCCTCATTCTGTTGGATTATCTTCACATTACTTACCATATCTGAATTTACCCTGTTTATCTATTTTTAAAGATTTACCTACCATCTCTCTCCAGCCCCACCTAGAATGCCCACCCTATGAGAGCCAGGACGTCGGCTCTCTTGCTCCTTGCTGCATACCAGTGCCTGGAAGAAGGCTTGTCATGGACTAAGTACACCCTTTCATTTAACTAATAGATTATAAGTTTGACGCTCATCTAAAGATATTAAGCTCTGGATTACCTCTCTATCCCCCCTCTTGCTGTCACAGCTCTTAACCTTGTGTAAGCAATTCACTGTTTTTAGCTTATTTTGAAATATTCAGAGTGATTTCTGTTTTTATGACTGGGCCTTATCAAAGGGTGATGAGACCACCATTCAGATTTTGAAACTTCAAAACAGAAAGCAGAAAAAAGTTATGTTTATTGCTTACTACAGTAAGGGGCAACCATGTTGGCTGGGCATTTTCTCCCTTTGCAGAACAGTCTGTAATACTAAATAAGCCTGTTGGGAAATGTGGAGTTTGGGGATTAGTAGATTTTTTTTTTTTTTTTTTAAGGGATAGATGTGTTGACTTCACCTGCAGAAGCATTATTACTTTCTGAGGCTGCTAATGGTGCTGAGGCAGACCTATAAAGTGAGTTCATCCTGACTGGCTGACTTCTGAAAGTGAAGGTTGATGCTGTTTGGTTGGATTACAAGAGTATGGGCCCAGAAGCAAAGAACTGATCAATGGAACAGGTTTAAAACCAGTTTTAGTGCCTTGTGGTTTTAAGGTCACAGACCAATCCATTCTGTCTTATGTTTGTAGGAATATATATATATATATTTATTTATCTCAGTTCCCCTTTTCTGGTCCTCATTGAGTTAAAGCTGTAGGAAAGAACATTAAGGATTGTCTAGATCTTCAGCACTGTTACTGATTGTCCTTAATGATGAAGATTTGCTGGTGGACATCTGATTGCAAATTGATCAGTGTGATTTCATCCCAATTTCATGCATGGCAAAATGATTGGTCAAATAATTCTGAAAATGCCTTCTTAGAAGTGTTTAAGAATTTGAACGACTAAGACATCATCTAAGAATTTGGATTAGAGACAAATAAGCAGAACCAGTTGTATATTCTAAAAAGGAACTGGAAGACCCTACAGAACAATGCCCCAAGATTTTTTAAACAAGTCCTAGTGTCTGCCTGCATCTGTCTCAGTCTATGTCAGTTCTTTCAGCTTTAATAAAATTGTTTTACTTCATCTACAGAGTTAATCCAGGTACGATATGAAGTGCTTATAATGTTGTGGGCTACTTCCTGCATGGGGAAAACTTCAAGCACACAAAAGGTTTTTTGTTTTTGTTTTTGTTTTTTCCTGGCATGAACAATTCTGGAATTATAGAAGCACAATCCTAGAAATCTTCTTCATTGAATGAAGGATGGATGTCCATATCAGAGAATGGGAATATAAGGAGAAAGTCCCAGTAATCCATAATTAGCTGAGCACTTAGAAGCATAGAAACATGAGAGATTTCTGTTAGCAATAGGGATTTATTATATGTTGTGAGGTATAAATTCTGAAAATGTTTTAAATGATTTACTTGGGCCCTCTAATTGCTCTGAGGCAAACTGGCTAAGTAGTTGTTACTAATGAAAAGGTTAGGTTTTTATGGGCAATTGGTCTTTGATGAACCCCATGTGGTTGAGTTCTTATCCTTGTTATACTACATATTTAATAAGGAGAATACTTCTGGGAAAAATGTCCTGCAGCTCCTACACATGATCGGATTATAGCTGATCTAGACAAAAGACCATTTATCCCTAGAGCTTGACCTGCTTCTTCATGTTTTTATAAGAAGAAAAGTTTTTATTATTTAGGAAGAATTAATGTGAACTTCTATGGTCCATTGCTTGCTCTGAATAATCTATCTTGTCCATGGAGTGTTTGGCCATAGAGATTGTAAAATAAGTTTTAGTAGCTTCTTATATAGTAAAAGTGTTCTTATATGTCTATCAGCTAAAATTTGATCATGTTTAGGAATATAGGGTATTCTCTCTAGAAGTAGATTCCATTTATTACATATGCAGATGTTATATAGAATGCACATAAATTTTTTGATGGTATTTCCAAAGTATCAATTGCAGTTACTATATATAGCCTCAAATTTATCATTTTTTAAATCATTTTTGTTATGTTTTCCAAGATGGCACAAATAGTCATTTTTATTTTAAACTACATTGTTCCCCTTTATCTCTCTCCCTTTTTTAGTATGTCAATTTGGGTTCCTTTTTGCCTTTCAAACAACCCTCCTTTTCCCCCTTGGTGCTGGGGATCCAACCCAGGCCCTTGTGCATGCTAGCAGTTCAAACAGATTTAAAATGTTTCTCTCTGAACCATCTAATGTTATATAGTCATGGTATTTTGGAGTACATAATGTAGTTGTAGGTAATAGGCATCTACATAAACAAGGAAATTATATTGTTGTCTATCCATAATCACAGAAAGTTCCCTTTGGGAATTAAAGGAAGGAATGAGATTTCCTGAGTCTCTTAGAGTGGCAACAGTAGACAAATTCTTAAATGTTGTCCTTTTGATTGTTGCTAATGTGGAACACTGGTTTTCCAATGGCTCTTCTACTATAGGCACCCTTATATAGGCTCATCTTACAGAAGAGGGGGCCTTTTAATTGTCTTATCTAGAGATCATAAATTGTACTAGTTTCTGTTTGCTTACTATGGCTGTGGAAATGGTTATATATAAAAATTGGCAATTTAATATTTCAATTTGTTTATTTATTTCTTATTAATCCCCTCATTCACATTTAAGCCCATTTACAAAAGGAAAGGACAAAGTTCCATTTTACTTCAGTGTTGGGTCTATGCCAGAATACTTTTTGAAAATTTTATGAAGTCTGTTTTCATTTTTAGCTAGTTCACAATTCTGAATCTTAATTTAATGTGACCACAAAACATTTCTAAAACTGTCTTATTTGGTGTATTTTCTCTTTTTAAGACATTTCACTTTATTGGATTATTTATACCTCTTCTTTCTCTGCTGATTTTAAGTATGTTTTCCACCTGGCAGGCAGACAAGTCATTAAATTACTTGTTAGTGAACCATTATTCCAGATAATAAATATCTCACAAAGTTCTGAATTCTGTAGCCACATTTGCCTGTCTTCTGAAGTTTAGAAAACTCCTTAATTTTAACCCTTGACTAGGTTCTAGACTAAGGTTTTAATTTGAGTTTATAAATTTGCTTTCTGCATAGCAATTTTATAATCTGGTTGTTCTTTTCCAAAGAAAACCCTGAAGAAAATGTAGTTCATTAATGAAGTCAGATAAGTTGAGTAGAAAGAGTGAAATGAAAGAAGGGTAAGTGTCAAAAGTTTGCAAGGTCTTTAAGAAAGACTAGTTAGGCTTTGATTTGAGGCCTGGGCATTCCAATTAAAGAAGAAATAGGGACTGTTTGGTTTTCTGCCTCAAGTTCCCCATAATGGCCATTATTAAGTCAAAAAGTTTTGCCTTTGGCCAGGGTTAAGAAAATGGCTTTATAGAAGAAGCAAAAGTTCTTTAAAGGGGAAGATGAGACTTTGACATAAGGAAACTCTTGACAAAAAATGAGAGACCACTTTGGTGTGCATCAACAGTGTCTTGTAAATCCTGCCCAAACCGAATTTGAAATGGTTGTATGATCAATAACCCAACAATTCTTGATCTTAGGGAAGGACTAAAAAAACCTGCCTTCTTTCATAAAATGATAACATAAGAAAGACTCCTCCCCACTTCAGAGTTTTGAAGAGAATCTGAGGCAAATTTTGACCAGTTACTTTTTTGCCAGTTGGTCCACTGATTTAAGAATTTTCAATCATCTGTCCACAAGGCCAGTTTGGATTGGAGACTTATTAGGTCTATGCCTCTATCTATTCTTTATGGACCACTTCCTTATATATTCATCAGAAAGAGGCAATATAAACTAAAACAAAGACATACAAAACAAGATTTTCTACATGTAGCCACGAATGACAGAAGCAAACCAAACAACGTAGTAAGAAAATTCATGGTAAAAATATCAAATGATATACCTTCAAAACAATAGTCCTGGTTCTAATTATTTATCAAATGGCACACTTTTGAGTCACAAGATATAATTAATAAATAAAAAGACCTAAGCTCAGCAATGTTATATAAAGACTCACTTATTTATAATCAGCAATGAGAATTCATAGAAATCAATTCAGCAACAGATTTGAAGGACAAATGGAGTTTGGGCAGAGGGGACTCAATGAGTACAGGTGTTGGTATGTCAGCCCTATGGAATGCTACCAACCCAGCCTTCGAATGACATTGGTGGAAACTAATGGAAGCATTAAAGGATAAGAGCCCCACTCTTATCAAAACAGAAAGCGAGAAGAAGGGGGAAGATTGAGTTTATTTTTTTACTATAGCAAGGAGAGCTTTGTTGATCAGGCACATTCTCTCCTGAGCAGAAAAAATGTTCTGCTATTATATCAGACTTTGGGGAAGGAAGCATGGGGGGCAGGGACTGGAGGACTTTGAGAGGCAAAAATGGTTACTCTCTGAGCCTGTTGATCTCTTGCCTTGCAAAAGCATGTTTGTTCACTGAAGCAAGCTGTTGATTGACTGAACAAGTTTAAAACCAGTTTTGATGACTTCTTGTTACCATAATTATCTATCTGTCTTTCTTTAAATTAGTGGGCACTTCTTTTTTATGCTCAACCTTGACTGGTGTTCCTACTTTAGTCTAGGTTTGGCCTCTACATGTTTTTTGAACTATGCTCCTTAAAAACTTTGTGACATTTATTGAAGAAGTTACTTGGCTTTGCTAAGCTCCAGGCTCCTCATTTATAAGATGAGGCTAATGACACCCAACCTCTAGGATTATTCTGATGATTGAATGTTATGATTATGAACACTCTATAAATTATAAAACATAAGAAAATGTAAACACATTTGAAATCTTCCTAAAATTTAATAACATGCCAAAGTAATGTGTAAACTCTAAGGTGCTATATCATTATAAATATTTATGTTATCTTTTTAATATTTAATATATATATATATACATATATATGTATATATATATATATTTATTATGCCCTGCCCGTAAAGACTCAGCCCAAGAGTTTTTCCTTCAAGAAAATACCCTTGACTACTTACATCTTTATTGAGTGTCCTATTTTCTGGATTTTTATATTTATATCTTTTTAAAAATATATTTATTTATTGTGGTGCTAGGAATTGAACCCAGGGCCTTGTGACTGAGCTATGTTCCCAGCCCCTGATATTTATATTCTTTACTACAAAAATTAAGCTTTGTAATTACTTTATCCTGATTTGTTCACTGTAATTTTTGGTTGCTGGTCTTATCTCCTCAGTCAGAGTTAAAGTTGCTTAAGGTAAGAATCTTTCTTAATTAACATCAACATATATCAAGGCTGGGGAGCTCATGAGCCCAAGGTCTATTAGGAGCCCCACTTCAGTGTGAACCTATGAAAACACAGCTCACCAACTGGGAGATCTGCCTGTGCTCCTGATCTCAGGCTTTGTCTTAGAATTCTTTTTACCACAGAACTCCAGGCAGCAGCTATAAGGCCAGTGGTATTACACCTGAGATAAAAACCCTCTTGCTCTGGATCTACTTTAACCCTCTAATTTCTAGAAGAGGAAATTAAGGCCCAAAGAGAGCATGATTTGCTCATGGATTACAAGTCAGAATTTGAACCCCTGCTTCTTATTCTTGTTCATCACTCTTTCCTTGCATTGTTAATGGGCCTGACAGGTGCCAAGATCATATTTAGTGCTCAGCATACATCAATGACTTTCTTTTTTTCTTTTCTTTTTTTTTGCATCTTAAATAAAACAATTGACATGAAAAAATGGTATATATATTTATGAGACAACCTTGTGTGTGTGTGTGTGTGTGTGTGTGTGTGTGTGTGTGTGTGGTATTGGGGATTGAATATGATACCACTTTACCACTGAGCTACAACCCTAGCCTTTTTTTTTTTTTTAAGATGAAGTCTCACCAGGTTGCCCAGGCTGGACTCAAACTTGCCAAGTCTGGCCTCAAATTTGCAATCCCCCTCAACTTCCTAGGTTGCTAGAATTACAGACGTATGCCACCATACCCAGCTGATATGGGTAAGCGTGTCCATCTCCTCAAACATTTATTGTTTCTTTGTGGTAATTATATTTAAAATCCTTTCTTGTAGTTTTTGAAATACGCAGTATATTACTATAAGTGATAGTTACCTGATTTCAATAGAACATCAGAACTTCTTTCTTCTATCCAACTCTAACTTAATACCCTTTGACCAACCCTTCCCAATCTCCCTCTCCTGCTTACCTTCCAAGTCTGGTAATCACTATTCTACTCTCAAATTTTATGAGATCAACTTTTTAAGTTCCATATACCAGTGAGAGCATATGGCACTTATCTTTCTGTGCTAGGCTTATTTCATTTAAAAGAATATCTTCCTGTTCTGTTCATGTTGTTACACATGGCAGGATTTCATTCTTCTTATGGCTGTATAGTATTCCATTGTATATATGCACCACATTTTCTTTATCCATTCATTAGTTGATGCACACTTAGGTTAATTCCATATCTTGTCTATTGTGACTAGGGCTGCAGTAAACATGGGAGTACAGATGTCTCTTTGACAGACTGATTTCCTTTCCTCTGGTTGTATACTCAGTAGTGGGACTGCTGGATTATATTTTGAGAACCTCCATACTGTTTGCCTCAGTGGCTATACTAATTTACATTACCAACAGTGTGTAAGGATTTCCTTTTCTTTACATCCTCACCAGCAGTTGTCTTTTGTCTTTTTGATAAAAGCCATTCTAACTGGAATGTGGTGATAACTCATTGCAGTCTTGATTTGCATTTCCCTGATGACAAGGATATTGAGCATTTCTTCATATACCTGTTGTGTAGTACTGTGCCTGGAACATAGTATTAAATACATTTTGGAACCTTTCTCATTTCCTGGTTTCCTCTGTTAGGATCCTCATCTATGGTACTGCTTTTTGTATCACTTACTTTGTTATCTCATATTATTTCTCATTCCTACAGTTACTACCCAGGTAATCCACTGATTATGTCATACCTCGCATAAGCTAATAATCATTTACCTCTGAAAATTCTTGCACTTTCACATAAGGGCTTTTGGGGAACACCTCATATCTAAACCATAACGTATTTATTGAGTGAATCCACATACTAGTTACTGTGTGGACTTTGAATACTTATCTCCTTTCATCCTTCAAAAATCACATGTTGGGGGGTTGGGGTTATGGCTCAGAGGTAGAGCACTCACCTGGCACATGTGAGGCTCTGGGTTCAATCTTCAGCAACTAATAAGATAAAGGTATTATGTTCATCTATAACTAAAAAAAATTGTAAAGAATCACATGTGGTAATTAATATTAACCCTTTCTGCTAATGAAGAAATGGCATATACAAAGGCCAATTGATATTATCAAGAGGCACAGATACTAAATGAGAGCTAGGACCTGGAACCAAAATCCTACTGTAGAGTTGCTATAGCGTACCCAGCGAGCCAATCCCAAATTTGTCAATGGAGTGGTGCCTTTGACTAGACACTGTTAGAAACTGGATCTGCAGCAGTGTTCTATCTCTGATGTCACTAGATATCTCATATTTCTGCTCCACCAGCTGCAGGGTGATACCGAAAGGAAAGGAGGGATTGTCGGCTCCTTGACAGAGGGGATCTCTATTAACCTACCTACCAGAAAAGCAAGTGCATCTATGAGTCCCATCTCCATTCAGACTTTTCTCTAATGGTAGAATTGGTATCTCCTTCATTAACTCTCACAAAATTTGATCTTGGTCTATGATAGATCTCTTTTATCTATATTGGTTGAAAATGGCTGAGAAACATATTAAATGGAAAAAATATATTAACTCTTATTGAACTCTAAAGGTATTAAATCAGCACTGAATATTCCATGATTTTTAAATGAACCCAGATATTTGATGGATATCTTATACCAAAACAAAAATGATTATATTACTTTGATATTCTTTCCCAAATGTGGCTTTTGTCTAATTTTTATTACCACTTTTTAACTGTGAAAATATAGTATTCAAAATTTTAAGGGGGCCATTTTATACATGATTGTAACAATAAACAGTAACAAAAAATGAAAATTTAAGTATGTTTCCTTCAAAGGGAAAAAAGTGCAAGTACTGGTGAGGATGTAAGGCAACCAGAACTCTTATATGTTCTTGGAAAAGGAAAATGATGCATGCACTTTGGGAGTTTGCCATTTTCATTAAAAGTTAAATATACACCTGCCCTGAGATCATACAGCTATTCCACTCTAGGTATTTTCCTAAGAGAAATGAAGTTATGCACCCACACAACATCTTGTACATGAATATTCAAAATAGTTTTCTTATAATAAATTATAATTCATAATCATTCTGAACTGGAAACAATCAAAATATCTATCAATAGGTGAATGGATATTGATTTTGGAAGATAGATTCTAGAATGAAGTCAGCTTCCCTTATTTAAGCTAGAATGAGCTCTAATAGGTAAACAGCTCAGATGTCACTCCCATTCTTATAATAATAAAAAAAGAAAAACTAAAAATCAATGACTTTTCTTGGGTCCATCAGAGATTTGAGGCAGCAGGAAAAAGCACACCCTGCAATCTGGAGAGACAGACAAACTAATAAAAATAATGAAGTTAAGATCAGCTTTAGTTGCAGCAAAAGCTGCCTAGCCTTTGACTGACAGGAAGATTTTTAACTGTCCATTTTGACAAATTGCTGGAGGCTGAATAAGGATGAATGTGAGAATCTCCTGAAATCTGCAGTCTTGGGGCTAGGTAGGGGTTTGTAGGTGACATACATTTATGAGTTTTATCTCCAGAAACCTCAGCAGGTTCTCAAGAGGGAGAGGTAAGAAAAAAGAAAATCTCAATAGTAACTATTTTGAAATACTTCCAGAGAAGCATTCTCCATAACAAAACCTACTCTATAGAAGAAAAGGGCTTTACCAGAGCCTTATGACTTGGTGGAAGGGCAATGACCCAACTCCACCCCTTTTACCTTCCCATTTTACTCAAGGAGGGAACACCAAGAAACATTTGTGAAGATCGAAGCCCAGGGACAAAATTCCACTAAAAGGCTGAGATTTAATCATAAAATTATAGGTGGCTTCTCCTCCCCAAAACACACATCCCAGGGCTACAATATGAGAGAGCTATGAGTTAAATATTCTAAGTGTTCTCAAGGAAATACAAAGACACCAGAGGAGATAAAAACGATACTGAAGTAAACTGAAAGTTCAAACCCCTACAGTTACAGTAAACGGTAACTACAGCATAACTCCTTCAGATGAATGCAAATCCTCATGTTAAATATCTAGTGATTCAGTTCATTTTATCTAGTACATTCATCTATCTTCCAATAAAAAAATACGAGGCATACTAAAAGACAAGGGGGAAAACCTTGTAAAAGGACAAAGCAAACATCAGAACTAGACTTGGATATGACATGGATTTTGAAATGATCAGATAAGGCATTTAAACTGACTCTGTTTTATGTGTAAAGGGTGGTAATGGGAAAAGTAGACAACATGCGGGGGGGGGAAGGTAAACAAAAACAGATGTAAACTTTTAAAATGTCAAAAGGAAATGTTAGAAATTTATGACCCTGCAACAGAAACAAAGGAAGGCTTCGAAGGCTTCCTGAAGCAGTGGAGCATGATTAAGGAACAATCGATCAGTTTGAAAATATGTCCATAGACAATCTCCAAAAGGAAATGCAAAGGGAAAAAGTGATGAATAAAAAGCCAGAACAGCCAGGCACCATGGCTCACGTCTATAATCCCAGTGGCTACGGAGGCTGAGGCAGGAAGATTGAGAATTCAAAGCAGTCTCAGAAAAATCGAGGTGCTAAGCAACTCAGTGAGACCCTGTCTCTAAATAAAATACAAAATAGGGCTGAGGATATGGCTCAGTGGTCGAGTGCCCCTGAGTTCAATCCCTCAGCACAAAAAAAAAAGGGGGGGGGCCCACAGAATATCTAAGAACTGTGTGATAATTTCAAAGGTGTGGCATATGAGTAACAGGAATACTAAAAAAGAATGGAGAAAGTGAAGTATTTGATGTAAAAATGGAAAAGTTTTCCAAAATGAGTTACAGGCACCAACCATGAGATAAATGAAATGAATGACAATAGTTTAAGGGATCAGAGGGACGAATTGGGAATACTCTTTTATAATACCCCTGCAATATGCATGTGAAAGTTGTTAGAAGCAAAATGAAGTTATTTTTGTTAAGTCCTAATAAATGCAAGCAAGCAAAGAAACACACAAACAAATAAATGGAGCAGAGAGATTACAAAGGAGAGGATCCCATGCATGTATGACTGATAACAAGAACTATCACAAAACACTGCCAGAAAAATAACCTTGCACAACGACCACCATGACCTTACACAAGAAATAATATAGAGATGACATCTACCTGAGAACTCTTTGTTTAGTCTTGGACTGCTGCTACCCTTGTTATTGATTATTGTAGACAAAGATTATTGTTTCCAAATATCTCATGTGATCCTCATTTTGCCTTTTAAAACTTCCCTTTGCCTCAACCTCCTTAGATACGCCCATAGTTTACTATGGCATGTGTCTTCCCATTAGAATGCTCTGCTGTCCCCAAATAAATATTATTCTTTGGTGAATCTTTCTGTGATTGTTATTTTAGGTCGACACCATGAAGCAATATAGTGTTATCTGAAAGTGGATTTAGGCCTGGTGTGGTGGCCCGCACCTGTAATCCCAGCGGCTCAGGAGGTGGATGCAGGAAGATCTGAGTTCAAAGCCAGCTTCAGCAAAAGCAAGGCACTAAGCAACTCAGTGAGACTCTGTCTCTAAATAAAATACAAAATAGGGCTGGGGATATGGTTCAATGGTTGAGTGTTCCTGAGTTCAATCATACAAAAAAAAAAGTGGATTTAGATTAATTGTAAATTCATATGCAAATACTAAGGTAACTACTAGAGAGAATGTAAAAAGAAATATAATTGAAATATATGCTAAGAGAGCAGGTCAAAAAGAATTATACAAAATGCTCAATTAAAACCAGAAAATGCAAAAACAAAGAGAAAAAGGAAAAAAAGAAATAAATAAAAAATGCAAGGAAAAGAAAACAGTTACAAACAGGTGAATGAATTAAAAATGTGTTTTATTTATTCAGTAGTTATCCATTCAGTAATATGGGAGCAGACTATTGATATGGGCAAAAGCATAGATACATCTCAAAATAGTAATACTGAATGAAAGAAGCCAGACTTCTCAAAAGGAATAATACTTTATTTTTCCATTTATATAAAATTTTTTAAAATGCAAACTAATCTATAATTATAGAAAAAAAATCAGTAATTTACCAGGGACAGGAGAGAGGAGGAGATGTGGTGTAGGAGAGAGGGTTACTAGGGAGCATAAAGAAACTCTTAGGAGTGATGGGTATGTTCATTGTCTTTTTTTTAAAATTGATTTTATTATTTTTTTAAATATACGACAACAGTGGAATGCATTACAACCCTTATTATATAGAGCACAATTTTTCATATCTCTGTATATAAAGTATGTTCACGTCAATTTATGCATTTATACATGTACTTTTTTGGCAATACAATTCTTAATGCACATATATAACACAATTTTTCATATCTCTGTTTATATATAAGGTATGTTGACACCCAGTTCAAATCTTCATACATGTACTGTCTTGATTGAAATGATGGCTTTATGGAAGAATATGCTTACCAAAACTCATCAAATTGTGTGCTTTAAATAAGTGCAACTTAATTTCAATTCTACTTCAAAAAACAGTTTTTAAAGAAATGGGCATGGGGCTGGGGATGTGGCTCAAGCGGTACCGTGCTTGCCTGGCATGCGTGCGGCCTGGGTTCGATCCTCAGCACCACATACAAACAAAGATGTTGTGTCTGCCGAGAACTAAAAAATAAATAAATATTAAAAAAATAATAAAAAAATAAAGAAATGGGCTTACATGGGGAAGAGGCAGTGAGATGTGGAAAATGCAGTGAACATTGAAGTTGAATGGGTTTGCAATTAAATTCATGGTTCATATATGGTGTGATCTAAGGCAAGTTTTTCTGAATCTAAGTGTTCTCTGTAAAATGGACATTGCATCAATTAGGATTGTGTTCATGTATATCTGAACACAAGTAAAGGATGCGTTTATCTCACTGACATGAATTTGGGGAAGAGGCTGTCCAGAGCTGGCACAGAGGATATTACTGAGGAATCAAAATCCCTCTCCTTCCTTCCTAATGACTGACATTTCTCCAGCAACTTGTAACTTCCAGCAGGCAATAGATGGCTCCTAAACAACCAATATTTATTTCTTAACAGATTGGGAGACTGGAAAGTCCAAATTCAAGGTCCTGGTAGATCCAGTGTCTGGTGAGGGCCCCGTGCCTCCCAGTCAGTGCTCTTCTCACTGTAAAGTCACGTGTTGGAGGGTGTGGATGGCTGACATAGCATGTGACCAGCGTTTGCTTCCTCTCATGGTTGGCTGGGGCACTGTCCCGTCACCCTGTGATCTGGTTGCTTTTAAGTAACCGAAGACTTTAGCCCCCATCTTGAGAGTAGGGAAAATTCAAATGTGTCTTCGTGCATGGGCATGCCTTCCTACATCCCATGGGTTGAGCTATGCTTACCTGATCCTTTGTGATATAACCCCTTGCCCTGTTTGGGATAGAATGTTCCATAGAAACACCCTCTGTGTGTCCCCTTCTCTTACTGTGCCCTTGGGTATGGCCTTCCTAGATGTCAGTCAACCTGCAGACAACGGACATCATGAAGCTAGACTCAGCCCCTTGAAACCTAACCCCTTGCCTCATTTGAATGGCTTCTCCTCAATAAAAGGGGTCAGCATGGGCTCACTCTCTCTCTCTCTCTCTTCAGACCCTTAAGGTCAGAGGAGTGGTCACAGCACCTCCAAAGACAAGGTATTTCTGTCTCTTGTGTGGTTATTTCATACAGCCCAGTTCCCCTGGAGTGACCCCTGAGTGTTTTAGTCACGTGCAGCGGGATAAGTGGAGTCCCTGGGTGGGCAGGGTTGAGTGTATAAGTCACCAGGAACTTGAAAGGATGGGGTGAAGGATCCCTCAGGATATCTTTCACAGGGTGCTAATTCTTTTTGCGAGAGCTCTGCCTAATTACCTCCCAAAGGCCCACCTCCCAATATCATCATCTTAGGACTGAATTTTGACACTTAAGTTTGGGGGAGGACACATTTAGTCCATTTTATTCCATCCCCACACCCTCAAATTCCTGTCTTTCTCACATGCAAAGTACAACCATTCAACTCCAATAGAACCCAAATCTTCATTTGCTCCTACATCAACTCAGAAGGCCCCTGTTCAAAGTATAAGCAACTTGTATATTTCAATAGAAAGAGGGAGAGGTTGAAAAGACATCATCAGCAAACTTCTTGGGTGTTGACTGCTTGGACTGGGGGTTGAAGGAGCTAAGCTACAACATCTGTCCCAGGTACAATGATAATAACTAGCCTAGATGGTAGTTAAGAAGCTATAAAGGAGATTCTTGATCTTAATTCTACAGTGCAAGAATTAAAATCAAGAATCAATAAATGGGATGGATTCAAACTAAAAAGCTTCTTCTCAGCAAAAGAAACAATCAGTGAGAGATTAGAGATTCTACTAATTGGGAAAAAATTCTCATCACACACATGTCAGATAGAGCACTAATCTCTAGTATATATAAAGAACTCAAAAATCTTAACACCAATAAAACAAAAAAACCCATTCAATAAATGGGCCAAGGAACTGAACAGACACTTCTCAGAAGATATACAATCATTCGACAACATATGAAAAAATGTTCAACATCTCTAGCAATTAGAGAAATGCAAATCAAAACTACTCTAAGATTTCATCTCATTCCAGTCAGAATGGCAGCTATCAAGAATACAAACAACAATAAGTGTTGGCCAGAATATGGGGGAAAAGGCACACTCATAAATTGCTGGTGGGACTTTAGATTGGTGCAGCCAATATGGAAAGCAGTATGGATATCCTTGGAAAACTTGAAATAGAACCACCATTTGACCCAGCTATCCCTCTCCTCCATTTATAACCAAAGGACTTAAAAACAGCATACTACAGAGACCCAGCCATATCAATGTTTATAGCAGCACAATTCACAATAGCTAAACTGTGGAACCAACCAAGATGTCCTTTAGTAGATGAATGAATAAAGAAAATGTGATATATATATTATATATATATATACAATAGAATATTATTCAACATTAAAAGAGAATAAAATCATGGTATTTGCAGGTAAATTGATAGAGCTGGAGAATATAATGTTAAGTGGAGTAAGCCAATTCCCAAAAACCAAATGCTGAATAATTTCTCTGATTTAAGGATGCTGATCTATAATATGCTGCAGTGGGGGGCGGGGTAATGGGAGGATTAAATGAATTCTAGATAGGGCAAAGGGGAAAAGTGGAGGGAGGGGAAGGGAGGAGGCATAGGGGTAGGAGAGACGGCAGAATGCGATGGTCATCATTACCCTAAGTACCTGTATGAAGACATGAAGGATGTGACTCCACCTTATGTACAATTAGAGATATGAAAAATTTTACTCTATGTGTGTAATATGAATTTTAATGCAGTCTGTTGTCATATATATATATATATGTATATATACATATATATATATATATATAACAAATTAAAAATAAAAAAAAATAAAATAAAACCCGGGAACAAGTATTTTGTACATGTGCAATAAGCATAATGGACAAGACACAGGAATCTGTCAATCATTCCTTGCTTAGTGTGATCTACTCCTGGACAAAGGACTCAGAGTGCATATAAACTCAGACCCCTTCTGAGTCTGGGGTCAGATGTCTTTGTTGTGTCTACATTGTACCCTTATAGCATATTGTTTGCTAATAAAATCTCTTAACTGCTTAAAAAAAGAAGCTATAAAGAATAAAAGTTTGCTATCAAACCCATAAAATTCAAAAGAAAAAAGAAAAGAAAATATTATAAAGGTAGGCGCACTTGCCACCCACCGGCAGGTCAGGCCCAGCAACTCTCGGAGGGACACAGCTGCTCCACGCGTGTGCAAGGTAGGCGGAGCTGTGACCACCGACAAAACAGGCCCAGAGACCCGCCAGACACATGCCCCGGTTGGGGGAGGGGCAGAGCCGCCGGGCGCCTGCAAGGTAGGCGGACCCGCGACCCACCAGCAGATCAGGCACAGCAATCCACAGAGCGGCAGAGCCACCCCCCGAGCCTGCAAGGTAGGCAGACCTGCGACACACCGGCAGCTCAGGCCCAGCAACCTGCGGAGGGGCACAGCTGCCCCACGCGCCTGCTAGGTAGGCTGAACCGTGACCACCAACAGAACAGGTCCAGCGGCCGGCCAGACACATCGCCCCGCCCCGGTTGGGGGAGGGGCAGAGCCGCCGGGCGCCTGCAAGGTAGGCAGACCTGCGACTCACCAGCAGATCAGGCCCAGCGATCCGCGGAGCAGCAGAGCCACCCCCGCGCCTGCAAGGTAGGTGCACTTGACACCCACCGGCAGGTCAGGCCCAGAAACTCTCGGAGGGACACAGCTGCTCCACGTGCGTGCAAGGTAGGCGGAACCGTGACCACCGACAAAACAGGCCCAGTGGCCCGCCAGACACATCGCCCCGCCCCGGTTGGGGGAGGGGCAGAGCCGCCGGGCGCCTGCAAGGTAGGCGGACCCGCGACCCACCAGCAGAACAGGCACAGCAATCCACAGAGCGGCAGAGCCACCCCCCAAGCCTGCAAGGTAGGCAGACCTGCGACACACCGGCAGCTCAGGCCCAGCAACCTGCGGAGGGGCACAGCTGCCCCACGTGCCTGCAAGGTAGGCGGAACCGTGACCACTGACAAAACAGGCCCAGTGGCCCGCCAGACACATCGCCCCGGATGGGGGAGGGGCAGAACCGCCACCAGCGCCTGTTAGGTAGACAGACCTGCAACCGACAGGCAGAACAGGCCTAGCGGCCAGCGGAGGGACAGAGCCGCTGCTCACGCCTGCAAGGTAGGTGGACCTGTGACCACCGAAAGAATAGGCCCACCAAAAGTACAGGCACAGCGGCCTGCCGGCGTGGTAGGCACATTGCCCCAATTGGAGGAGGGGCAGAACCACCGCCAAAGCCTGCGAGGGAGACTTTGCAACTATACAAGAGCAATATAAATATATAGGGGGAAAATCAATAACACAACAGTTTCACCAAGCAGAAAGAAACGCGAGCAGTATGAAAAGACAAGGAAAGAAAGGACCACAAGCAATGCAGGTCAACTCAACTTTAGAAGAGGTAATAGCTGCAGTAGATGGAATGTCAGATAAAGAATTCAGGATATACATGCTTCAGATGATCTGGAGTCTCAAGGAAGACATTAGACAGCAAAATCAGACAATGAAAGACCACTTCGACCACTTCGACAATGAATTACATAAACAAATCCAAGAAGCAAAAGATCAATTATACAGGGAGATAGAGGTTATAAAAAACAAACAAACAGAAATCCTGGAAATGCAGGAAACAATAAACCAACTTAAAAACTCAATTGAGAATACTACCAGCAGAGTAGAACACTTAGAAGATAGAACATCAGACAATGAAGACAAAATATTTCAACTGGAGAAGAACATAGACAGCTCAGCAAAGCTGTGAAGAAACCATGAGCAGAACATTCAAGAAATATGGGATAATATAAAGAGACCAAACTTAAGAGTCATTGGGATCCAGGAAGGTATAGAGGTCCAAACCAAAGGAATGAGCAATCTATTCAACGAAATAATACTAGAAAACTTCCCAGACTTGAAGAATGAGACAGAATCCCAAATCCTAGAAGCCTACAGGACGCCGAATGTGCAAAATCATAAGAGATCCACACCTAGACACATTATAATGAAGATGCCCAACATACAGAATAAGGAGAGAATTTTAAAAGCTACAAGAGAAAGGAAGCAGATTACATTTAGGGGTAAACCAATCAGGATAACAGCTGATCTTTCAACACAGACTCTGAAAGCTAGAAGATCCTGGAATAACATATTTCAAACACTGAAAGAAAATGGGTTCCAACCAAGAATTGTGTATCAGCTTCAGGATGGAAGATGAAATTAAAACCTTCCATGATAAACAAAAGTTAAAAGAATTTGCAGCTAGAAAACCATCTCTTCAAAACATCCTCGGCAAAATATTACAGGAAGAGGAAATGGAAAATATCAATGAAAACCAACAGCAGGAGGTAGTACAGTAAAGGGGAGGGGAATAATCAAAGAGGAAAACAAACCATGTTTAGTAACATAAATAAACAAATATGGCTGGAAGAACAACCCATATCTCAATAATAACCCTAAATGTTAATGGCTTAAACTCACCAATTAAGAGACACAGGCTAGTAGAATGGATCACAAAACAAGACCCAACAATATGCTGCCTTCAGGAGACGCATTTGATAGGAAAAGACATACATAGACTGAAGGTGAAAGGTTGGGAAAAATCATATCACTCATATGGACTTCGGAAACAAGCAGGAGTGTCCATAATCATATCAAATAAGATAGATTTTAAGCCAAAGTTAATCAAAAGGGATGAAGAGGGACACTACATACTGCTCAAGGGAACCATACACCAACAAGACATAACAATCATAAATATATATGCCCCAAACAATGGTGCAGCTATGTTCATCAAACAAACTCTTCTCAAGTTCAAGAGTCTAATAGACGACCATACAATAATCATGGGAGACTTCAACACACCTCTCTCACCACTGGACAGATCTTCCAAACAAAAGTTGAATAAGGAAACTATAGAACTCAATAACATAATTAATAACCTAGACTTAATTGACATATATAGAATATACCACCCAAGATCAAGCAGTTACACTTTTTTCTCAGCAGCACATGGATCCTTCTCAAAAATAGATCATATATTATGTCACAGGGCAACTCTTAGACAATATAAAGGAGTAGAGATAATACCATGCATCTTATCTGATCATAATGGAATGAAACTGAAAATCAACGATAAAAGAAGTAAGGAAAAATCATGCATCACTTGGAGAATGAACAATAGGTTACTGAATGATCAATGGGTTATAGAAGACATCAAGGAGGAAATTAAAAAATTCTTAGAGATAAATGAAAACACAGACACAACATATCGGAATCTATGGGACACAATGAAAGCAGTTCTAAGAGGAAAATGTATTGCTTGGAGTTCATTCCTTAAAAAAAGAAAAAACCAACAAATAAATGATCTAATACTTCAACTCAAAATCCTAGAAAAAGAAGAGCAAAACAACAGTAAAAGAAGTAGAAGACAAGAAATAACTAAAATCAGAGCTGAAATTAATGAAATCAAAACAAAAGAAACAATTGAAAAAATTGACAAAACTAAAAGTTGGTTCTTTGAAAAAATAAATAAAATCGACAGACCCTTAGCCACGCTAACGAAGAGAAGAAGAGAGAGAACTCAAATTACTAGCATATGGGATGAAAAAGGCAATATCACAACAGACACTTCAGAAATACAGAAGATTATCAGAAATTATTTTGAATCCTTATACTCCAATAAAATAGAAGATAGTGAAGGCATCGATAAATTTCTTAAGTCATATGATCTGCCCAGATGGAGGCAGGAGGATATTGACAACCTAAACAGACCAATATCAATTGAGGAAATAGAAGAAACCATCAAAAGACTACCAACTAAAAAAAGGCCAGGACCGGGTGGGTATACAGCAGAGTTTTACAAAACCTTTAAAGAGGAACTAATACCAATACTTTTCAAGCTATTTCAGGAAATAGAAAAAGAGGGAGAACTTCCAAATTCATTCTATGAGGCCAACATCACCCTGATTCCTAAACCAGACAAAGACACTTCAAAGAAAGAAAACTACAGACCAATATCTCTAATGAACCTAGATGCAAAAATCCTCAATAAAATTCTGGCGAACCGGATACAAAAACATATCAAAAAAATTGTGCACCATGATCAGGTAGGATTTATCCCTGGGATGCAAGGTTGGTTCAATATACGGAAATCAATAAATGTTATTCACCACATCAATAGGCTTAAAAATAAGAACCATATGATCATCTCGATAGATGCAGAAAAAGCATTCGACAAAGTACAGCATCCCTTTATGTTCAAAACTCTAGAAAAACTAGGGATAACAGGAACATACCTCAATATTGTAAAAGCGATCTATGCTAAGCCTCAGGCTAGCATCATTCTGAATGGAGAAAAACTGAAGGCATTCCCTCTATAATCTGGAACAAGACAGGGATGCCCTCTCTCACCACTTCTGTTCAACATAGTTCTCGAATCACTGGCCAGAGCAATTAGACAGATGAAAGAAATTAAAGGCATAAAAATAGGAAAAGAAGAACTCAAATTATCACTATTTGCAGATGACATGATTCTATACCTAGCAGACCCAAAAGGGTCTACAAAGAAACTATTAGAGCTAATAAATGAATTCAGCAAAGTGGCAGGATATAAAATCAACACGCATAAATCAAAGGCATTCCTGTATATCAGCGACAAATCCTCTGAAATGGAAATGAGGACAACCACCCCATTCACAATATCCTCAAAAAAAAAAAATAAAATACTTGGGAATCAACCTAACAAAAGAGGTGAAAGACTTATACAATGAAAACTACAGAACCCTAAAGAGAGAAATAGAAGAAGATCTTAGAAGAAGATGGAAAAATATACCCTGTTCATGGATAGGTAGAACTAACATCATCAAAATGGCGATATTACCAAAAGTTCTCTATAGGTTTAATGCAATGCCAATCAAAATCCCAACGGCATTTCTTGTAGAAATAGAGAAAGCAATCATGAAATTCATATGGAAAAATAAAAGACCCAGAATAGCAAAAACAATGCTAAGCAGGAAGTGTGAATCAGGCGGTATAGCTATACCAGACTTCAAACTATACTACAGAGCAATAGTAACAAAAACAGCATGGTACTGGTACCAAAACAGGCGGGTGGACCAATGGTACAGAGTAGAGGACACAGAAACCAATCCACAAAACTACAACTATCTTATATTCAATAAAGGGGCTAAAAGCATGCAATGGAAGAAGGATAGCATCTTCAACAAATGGTGTTGGGAAAATTGGAAATCCATATGCAACAAAATGAAACTGAATCTCTTTCTCTTGCCATGCACAAAAGTTAACTCAAAGTGGATCAAGGAACTTGATATCAAATCAGAGACATGGCGTCTGATAGAAGAAAAAGTTGGCTATGATCTACATACTGTGGGGTCGGGCTCCAAATTCCTCAATAGGACACCCATAGCACAACAGTTAATAACTAGAATCAACAAATGGGACTTACTCAAACTAAAAAGTTTTTTCTCAGCAAAAGAAACAATAAGAGAGGTAAATAGGGAGCCTACATCCTGGGAACAAATCTTTACTCCTCACACTTCAGACAGAGCCCTAATATCCAGAATATACAAAGAACTAAAAAAATTAGACAATGAGATAACAAATAACCCAATCAACAAATGGGCCAAGGACCTGAACAGAAATTTCTCAGAGGAGGACATACAATCAATCAACAAGTATATGAAAAAATGCTCACCATCTCTAGCAGTCAGAGAAATGCAAATCAAAACCACCCTAAGATACCATCTCACTCCAGTAAGATTGGCAGCCATTAGGAAGTCAAACAACAACAAGTGCTGGCGAGGATGTGGGGAAAAGGGTACTCTTGTACATTGCTGGTGGGACTCCAAATTGGTGCGGCCAATTTGGAAAGCAGTATGGAGATTTCTTGGAAAGCTCGGAATGGAACCACCATTTGATCCAGCTATTCCCCTACTCGGTCTATTCCCTAAAGACCTAAAAATAGCACACTATAGGGACACTGCTACATCCATGTTCATAGCAGCACAATTCACAATAGCAAGACTGTGGAACCAACCTAGATGCCCTTCAATAGACTAATGGATAAAAAAAATGTGGCATTTATACACAATGGAGTATTACTCTGCATTAAGAAATGACAAAATCATAGAATTTGGAGGGAAATGGATGGCATTAGAGCAGATTATGCTAAGTGAAGCTAGCCAATCCCTTAAAAACAAATGCCAAATGTCTTCTTTGATATAAGGAGAGTAACTAAGAACAGAGTAGGGATGAAGAGCATGAGAAGAAGATTAACATTAAACAGGGATGAGAGGTGGGAGGGAAAGGGAGAGAGAAGGGAAATTGCATGTAAATGGAAGGAGACCCTCAGGGGTATACAAAATTACATACAAGAGGAAGTGAGGGGAAAGGAGGAAAAATATAAGGGGGAGAAATGAATTACAGTAGAGGGGGTAGAGAGAGAAGAGGGGAGGGGAGGGGGGAGGGGGGATAGTAGAGGATAGGAAAGGCAGCAGAATACAACAGACACCAGAATGGCAATATGTAAATCAATGGTTGTGCAACTGATGTGATTCTGCAATCTGTATATGGGGTAAAAATGGGAGCTCATATCCCACTTGAATCAAAGTGTGAAATATGATATATCAAGAACTATGTAATGTTTTGAACAACCTACAATAAAAATTAATTTAAAAAAAAGAATCTTAGGCAAAAAAAAGAAAATATTATAATGTTATTTGCCCACTGACACCTCAGAAGGATAATAAAGACATTGCTATGCTCATGTACAAAATGACAAAAACTGGGTTTATAAACACCAGAGGATGCCTTGGGTTTATATCATCTGTTGAACTCGCAAGTGTGGAGGCAGAAGAGCATCTAATATACCAAGGCCAAAACCCACAACAGGGAGTACTTTCCATTAGTGCTAAGTTACTAGAAGCCTTCCTAGGAAAACACTTATCAGGTGACCCTGGGAGGACCCTGGATCAGCACACTGGATTGAAATATAACAGCAAAATGTAAATGCACCTGGAGAAGAGGCTTAGTGTGCAATCTTCATGCAGGCCTGTCTTCCCTCCCAGTCTAAGGTGCCCCCTCACTCTAACTACATTTTTTTTTTCATTTTATTTCTGAAAAATTACTCAGTTGCTTATTGTCTGCTTCCTCCTTTGCCTTCAAAACTTAATACCAAAAGAGCAGGGATATTTATATCTAGAATCTTGAATCTCAAGCAGTGTTGGTCCACAATGCATGTTGTAAAGGAAGCTTTTGAGTGGCTTTTTATCCACTTATTTTTCTTGTGTTAAAGCAAGATCATAGGGATCACATAGTATCCACTTTTTGCTTTGTTTACCACATATCTTTAACCAAAAATAGTATCTTGTGGTGAATGTTTGTGAAATTGTTGAAGTGTCCATGTAAGAAAATTAGGTCCAAAGAAATAATCTTCTAGGAATGTTTCAGTCATATTGAAACTAATATTTTATGTGTAGAATGTGTTGTCTTTGTGAAACCAAGTGACAACGCAGTGATTTTATTTTATTTTTTACTCAACTAATGCTATTTCAATTGACATATTCCCTAGTTGTTATGTAGGGGTTTTCTTTAAATATATTCTGACATTTAAACTACAAAGAGGCAAGATTATGCCATATCATTTGTGGAGATGTGGATACTAAAGCCTAATGAGAAACAAGAGAACTCTTAAAACAGTCTTCAGGAACCAACATGCCATTGGCACACATTCCCAGCTTTATTATAATAGTTGGTCCTCCCTATCTGTGGGTTTCACATTCAGCCCACTGTGATTGAAAGTACTTTTTAAAAATTATGTCTGTGCTAAACAGGTACATACGTTTTTCTTGCCACTATTACCTAAACATTACAATATAGTAACTATTTATACATCATTTACAATTTGTTAAGTATTATAAGATCTACAGATGACAATGTATTTGGGGTGAACTTAAGCATCTATGGATTTTAGTGTCTGTGGGCTTCTGGAACAAATGCCCTGGGTATAGTGGGAAAGTTTTTCCTCTTATTTTTTAAAATCTGTTTTTCCACACCTTCTCTTCTCAGTTGAGATGCTCTAAGGCCATACATCCACTGACAAAATTCGTGAGGGTTCCACTAGAGGGCAGGCAAGTGTAAACCAAATTTGCCCCCAGAAAGGTTGGTGTTCTTATAAAAAATTGGTGTTATAAATAAGATTTCTTAAATAAAAACAATTCAAATTAATTCACTTATGGAAAAATTTACCCACGAATGCTTCTCTTTTCTTGGAAGTCGTGGTCCAGATCCAATGATTTAAAAAACAATGAGACTAGAATTGGTTCTGGTTCCAGCTCTTTTAGTTATTGTGTGACTTGGGGCAATAAAAAATATGCCATCTTGATATACTTTTATAATATATTTGCACAAAATTATTCTTAAAGCTATTTTCAACTCTGAAATTCCATGATTTTATGATCTATTATTCTACTTCAATCTTTTAAAAATATTTTGGACTGGACAATTTGACCTGACATAATTTGGCATTAATGGTGATTCAGTTTGGAAATCACCACTATTGTTTTATGGAAATTTTAGATTCATGAAATGTGTTGATTCACCTACTTGGAGAAATCTGCTTAATAAAATGACATATATATGTATCATCTAGTGACAATAGTGATTGTACCATTTTCTAGAATAATGGTTTGCTATTTAAATAATCAATTCAATCTTTTAAAAAATTTAACAAAAAGATAAAGAAAACCCCACAACTTACACATAGATAAATGGTTTTAGAGCATGATATATGTGATCTCAGTATTAGTTACCCTATCCAAATTCTAAAGTGATGAAGAAAATTATGCATTTAAAAAATAACTATTGGCCTAAAGGTCAAGTAAATAGTGGCTTTGAGTAGGTAAAAGAGCACAAATTAGATGTGAACTACTAGGATGTCATCACTCATTTGGCCAATGACTGCAAGCTTCTGGATGTGATTGAGTTTGATAGAGTCAATGAATTCACAGTTATCCATGATGGTTCAATAATCATCTTGTAAATAACTATCACCATAATTCACCTTTGGTTTATACTTGAGTTGTGATTGAAGCTGAGGATCTTTTTAGCATATTTCATGAGCACTGGTGGTTAAAACTGTCAATAAATTTGACAAAAACAGAAACCATTTCTGAATCCAGAATGATAATGTAGTGATAGTTAACACCATACTACATATTTTAATGTTTTCAACTCTCATTTAGAATACATTTTCCTCTTATATGCATCAGAGAGGAATAAATATGCTTGATGAATATGAAGTATGAAGAATAAAGCATCCTTTAAAACATAGTAAATCTATTATTATCAGAAGCCAGAGGTAGAACACTGTTATACATCCACTCCAGACTGTTTGTTCTGGCAGATTAGTTCAGCTGGTGCCAGCCAGTAAGAGAGGCACCAGTTTTTGTGTTATGAGTCCAATTCTCTTCAAAGCCTCAGGCATACCAGCCCATCTCAGTGCTTAATGTTTAATGCATGAGTTAATTAATGACCCATTTCAACTAATTTACTTTTCCAGAAGAGGATGAGGAATGTGAGGAGACACCATCCTCAGACTCAACAATCTTAGAGAGGTTGCTGAATCCCCTCTTTAAGGAGATCAGCACCTTAGATTATGGTGTTACTTATATGAGAGTAATGGGTGAGATACTGAAAGTCTAACTTCAAACCCTGACTCTGTTCTTCATTCTATGCCTTAATATCATCATCTGTAAAATGGGGATAGCAGTGCCTACTATTTAGAGTTTTTTTTTCTTCAGGAATTAAGTAAGTTAATGCTTGTAAAACTATTATGATTATTACTTAAACTTAGAATATTAAAATGGTTTCATTTTCTCCAGCAAGCTGGGTAGTTAAGTGTATCAGATTGGTGTTCCAGGTAATTCACTGTTAACCATGGAGACACCATTTTATCTTCCTTGGCCTCATTTTCATATCCAGGGTCTTAAACAGTGCTTTAGAACTGTTTAGTAAATTTGTTCATTTAACTACATCCATATGATGGTCTCAATGGATGTAGTGAAATGAACAAATTTTAAAATGAGAAAAACCTAACACTGCACTTCCCAACAGAAGTGTGTGGAATTTAGGAGATGCAATTGGGCTATATCATTGGGAAAGTGAAGAACATCGTTCCATTTGGTGAAAATAATTATCAAGACATCAAACTACACCAAAAAAATAACTTCCTTTACTGTGAAAGTCAATCCAATATCATCTCTGACAATAGTGGACTGAAACGAAGGCCTAATTAGAAAAACAGATACACATTTATTTTGTACAAAGCTGCTATTAGTGTCCAAGAGTCCCCAGCATGACAAACTCGCACGAGGGAGGGGCTCAGAAGAGCAGGAGAGAGCCCAGCAGCAGCTCGCCCTGGCCAAGCAAGCGGCTCCGCTGCAGGCCGCGGCCCTTGTTCTCCGCCTTGACGCGCACTGTCAGGCGGCGCACCTGGTCTTCCGTGAGCCCTTCAAAGCAGAAGTCCTGGTCTATGGAGAACTTGCGGCTCCGTCGCAGCACCGAGCTGCTCTGCTTGAGCGTGGCGCCCAGCGGCTGCAGGATTAGGCTGATGCGACAACCAACCGCACGTGGCTCAGGGGTACCTCCCGCCAGGCCCTCGGCACGCAGCAGCCGGATGCGGAGGCGCCCACTATCCAGGCAGTACTCGGCTGCCAGGCGCAGGACGCAGCCAGCGCAGTCCAGAGCCACATTGCCCTCGGCCTCTAGGAGCTTGGGCCGTGGGCCCGGAGCCGGCGACTGGCACACGGGGACCAGAGCTGTGGACTGAGAGGTGGCGCCGCCCTCCTCGTCTTGGTTCCGGCTGGAGACTGAGCGAGTGCGAGCCAAGCCGAGACTCCTCCGAGCCTGTAACGCACGGCTCAGCAGCACGTTGGGTGCTCGCAGGAGGCGGCGACCGCAGGGCCTCGGGCAGATAGCGTCCCGGGGCGGACAAGGACAGACAGGTGCCGCGGCGGGAGCTGCGTCCTGGGCTCGCAGGAGCAAGCCGGGGACGCCTCTTTTTTCGTCGCGGCCGTAGGTGTGCGCCCGGGGTCGGGGCACTGGCTGGGCGGCGGGCTGCCGCTGGAGCTCCGCGGCTCCGAGATCCCCGAGAAAGAGCGACTCCTTGCGCCGCGTGTGCGGGCTCTCCAGTAGCGTGCAGAAGCCGTAGGCGGTGAGCGCGCGGGGCAGGTGAGGCAGCGAGAGCGCGGCCTGTGAGCGCGGGTCCCAGTCCGTGAGGCCAACGCCCTCGTCAATCACTGTATCTTCACCCCAAGAATTCCGGAGCGTAGCCAAGGCCAGGTTGGGCGCAAGTCGCGGTGGGATGCAGAACTCCGGGATACGGTCGGGAGTGAGCACGTTGGCACACGCGGTGGGCGAGCGGGCCCTGGCACGCCGGGCCCTACTCAGGAGAAGCCCCTCCCTGCTGCGCAGTAGCCTCTCCAGACACCACATCTGGTGGCAGGTGCCTATCCCCTTGACCCTGTGCTAGAGATAACCTGCAACGCACAAATGCACATCAATTGACAGCGAGCCCCGCAGAGTGCCGCAATTTCTGTCGCGGTTTTTCTACTTCAGGGTGTTTTGCCCAGCCTCCCGCCACACAAGACAAATTGCATCTCTCTCCCTAATGCAAACTATTTTTTCAGTGATTGATTGAAAAACAATCATTTTCCCTGTCTCATCTCAAATCCGTTGTCAAATACACTTAAGGAGCTTGTTGCTTTATTCTTCCTCTGCTCTTGCCTAACGCAAGACAGAAATTCTCAAAAATGTTAACTTCTAACTTTGGTCGCTCCATCCTCGGTGCCAAGAGGTGCTTTGCTCTGTACATTCGTTTCCTGAATCCTTAAGGAACTACTGCACTCCAATCATCAGCTATAATTAATATAGTTTTTATCCCCTTCAGGAAACTGTAGTCCGTTCTCCTCTTTTAACAGCCCAAATCCTCAGGAAACCGCTTCCCCGTCCCCGAGTGGAATTAAGCACCGCTGGGTCCCCCTCATGTACCTGGAGTTCAGGGTCAGATGGTTCCTGCAAGGTTCTGGCTGGGGCACCCACTGGGAGAGTCAGGTAGCCTCAGAGAAATTCAAAGCTCCCGCGGCGGAGTTCAGCACCCGTGTTCAAGGACAGCTGGTCTGAGCCTTTATACCCGCGGTGGAGCGAAGCTGCCTGGTAACCTGATGCCAGGCCCTTCCGTCCCTCTGCCACGTGGCTTGGATTTGCTAAGCATATTCTGGAGTCAGTTCTTTCTTCTGCTTGGGGTGACGGTATTCTCGGCAACCTTGAACAAGTTCGTTTTCTCACGATGCTCAAAAGGATTAAGTCTTGACTATATCGCAGAATTATTGTGAGGCTCAATGGACAAAATGAACGTGAATGCATAGAAGCTCCCTACATCCACTTTTCAAAAGAAGACCAACGTGGGGTTTGTCTTATCTAATACCCTTTTCCAAATCCAACCATCCCTTTGCCCAGATTTCGAAGTTCTTTATTTGTTTTCCGGTTTTCAGTTCTGGTTTTAGATGATCTTTGTTGATTTTAAATCACTCTGATTTTAGGGGGAAGATATGGAAACATTCCATATCTTGACCTGGGTGGGGTTACAGGGGTGTATCCTTGTGTAATCTTCTAGTGTATACTTGAGATTAGACACTTTACTGTATAATATAATACTTCAATTTTGAAAAAACAAAACCTATTTCTTAAACCATGTGTGTTGATCTTGGATTAGAAAAATATACTGCCAAATATATGGACCGTTGGAATCATCCTTTAACTTGTGCCTATTCTGTAAGAGAGCAGATAGCTTGGGCTGAAAGAGATCTGAGGCACTTTGTTTAGGGTCTGGCTGGATAATATTTCTAAGATACTGCCTTGCAAATTTTTTCTCAAAATAGTATTGTATGAAGTAAACTGCATTCATGCAAAGGGGACTTAGGGTAGGGCATGTGTATTTTGTTTCCAGCACATACAAGCACTGTACTAGAAAATTTACATAGTTTCTAGAATTGTCATAGAAACCCTGTGACTTCTGATCCTCCTTGTTTTATAGATGAAAAACTGACTTTAAGAGATGAAATAATTTGTCTATGGTCACAAAGTGGTGGGAGATGGAAGAAATAAATAATACCTACTAATGGATAGTAAATGCATTATTTTGGAGGTTAAATTCATACAATAATAAAAAAATTCTATGCACTATGCCAGAAACATGACAAACTGCTAAATGCATAAAAGTAGTGATTATTAATGATGAAGACAGCGGGAACATTGTATAGTGGCCAAGAAAATTGGGTCTGAAACCATATCTGATTTTGATTCCAGAATGATAGGTCACTATGAGCGGGTTACTTAACCTAAGCTCAAGCGTCAAGCATTTACCTGTAGCCTTGTCACAAATAACAAATAATGCATATGAAGGGTTTGACCTTCACAATGTCAGATATACTTATTGCAGAAAAAATGTTCATTTGTTCATTCATTTATTGAATATACCCTGGGTTCTAGCCACCATACTGGGCAGGTGGATCCAGGCTGCATCAGATCATATTAGTTATGTACATTCATCAGAAGAGGAGTGAAATGATGAAGATAAAATACTTGAATTCCAAATAGCTAAGGCAGATATGAGAAGAGACTATTGAACACTATATATTTAATCTGGGAGGCAAAATTGGAAGGTCCCTGGGTTTTTCATGCCATTGGCTAACTACTTCTTTGTCTTGATATCACTTCTACTCCTTGTCAAAATTCTTGGGTCAGGGAAAAATCCGTGGGAGATTTATCAAATTATATGCTTCAAGGCCATGTGTATGTGTTCTGACTCAACTTTCCTCAAGAGACAAAATACTGTTAGTTCTGTAAGAGCACAGTGTCCTTGGTTAAAACGATGAGCACAAATCATAGTTCACAGTCTGAGTTGGATAAATTGTTAATCAAGTTCATAATCTGTTTGAGTCCAAGTTATAAAATGGAGTAGTAATATATACACATAAGACTGTTATGAGGGCTAAAAAGGTATGAAAATGCTTGATGGGTAGTAAGTACTGGCTAACAGCTGCTATTTATAATATTATTATTATACACATTTGCTTAGCCAGGGATTAGCTGATTCACACAAAGATTCCATTAAAAACATTTCTCTGCCCAGCCAAGCAAAGAAGATTTGCATTTTTTTTTTTTTTTTTAACAATTCACCTTCTTCCCTTATTCCTTAAGTAAGCATTTCCTGTACAACATTTCCTGAAAACAGCAGAGATGTGCCCTCATGTTCCTGGTCCTCTTTGACCACATTAAGCCTTATGTTTCACTTAACAGCATGAAGCTACCAGTACTCGGGAAGATGGTGTAATAAGGTCAGGCCAAGTGCCTGGAACACACAAATCTACTCAGAGGAAGACTGTGGTTGTTCTGAGCTTACAGGTGTAGCCATAGGAACATCCAGTAATGGAGATGAAAAACAATTCTGTGAAGTGAACATAAATAGATTACACATCATTGAGGCTAGTGGTTCTTCAGAGTAAAAGAAAACTAAACATTTAAAAGCAGACTTAATGGGAAGGGGGAGATTAGGAGAGATTGGTGAATTAGTAAAATGTAAGAAAGGAAGCACAAGTTGTAGTGTTCTATGGCACAGAAGAGTGATAGCTAACACTAATTAATGCATTGCATATCTCAAAAAGGCTAGGAGGAGGACTTTGAATATACTCACCATAAAAAAGAAAACTGATAAAAAAAAGTTTAAGGTGGTGGATGTGCTAATTACCCTGATTACATCATTTCTCAATGTATGTATCAAAACATCACTTTGTACCTCATTAAAATGTACACTTACTATGTGTCAATCAAAATTAGAATAAAAAGGCAGACTTACAAAAAGAGTACACAGATTGGGTGTTTAGGAAAACAAGAAAGGAGTTTACAATTAATAAAATAACTGATGTTTTAACTCATAAATCTCATCCATCCCAATGGAATATAGAACTTGGAGCCCTGGAACAAATACCTTAGGAGTCAAGACACGGGTCTTTTCCTGGCACTCAGTGCTTCTACTTGTCCAATAAAGGGGGTGGATTAACCAGATGATGCTTAAGTTTCCCTCTGGTGCACATACTGTGTTACCCACTCCTGTGCTTTCTCCTGGTTTCTAAGTTTTGTTTTTCTTTTTCTTCTCCTCCTTCCTCTCCTACCCACTCCTGGCCTGCTCCTTACTGTTGTTCTTTTCTTTCTTTTTTTTTTGGCAGTACTGGGGATTGAACCCAGGGGCGCTCTATCACTGAGCTACATACCCAGCCCTCTTTATTTCTTGAAAGGAGGTCTTGCTAAACTGCCCAGGCTAACTTATACTTGCAATCCTCCTCCTACCTCAGCCTGTAGTAGCTGCTATTACAGGTGGGTACCACCATGCCCAGTTCCTTCCTAAGTTTTCATATAGTCCATGCTTTCATGTCTTATACTCTAGCTTTCTCCAGTATTTCCTTTAGTTCCTAAATTCCCCTTTTTTCCTCTGAAACCCATAGAGTTGGTTGGGGAATGGGGTATGGGTGTGGATTAGTATGAAGTTAATATTTCTTTTAACAAAATTTTAAGAGTTATTAACTTTTAAACCACCCCTTACTTTTGACTTTTTAAAAACAGAAATAATATTTTACTAATCTGCTTTCACTGTTCATTCTTCACTGCAGTAATTACCTTTTTGTTGTCCTTCGAATTTTTTTTTTTTTTTTTTTTTGCAATGGTGGGGACTGAACCCAGGGCCTCATGCATGCCAGACAAGTGCTCTACATAGTGCCACACCTCCAGCCCCTTCTCATTGTTCTTAAGTTAGAATGAAGGTAAGAACTATAATTACTAGAATGTTCATTTTCTTCAGTTAGCCTCTGCATCAAATTTCTTTTGGGTATGTTAGGGTGCTAGTGGTGTTTTTTGACATTAGTTTTGTTTTAAAGTGGGACCATAAATTGATGATTTCTGCAGGCATATACAAATTTATCAAAATCAAGCCCAAAATGGAAAACGTTAAAATGTAAAAGCTATATGGTAAAGTTTGTTTGTACTATTTGATAATAACATTTATGTACTAAAATTTTTGAGCTGACTATTCCACCTTGAGAATTTTTACTCTGCCTTTTGCCTTCAAAATCTCTGAGAATTACTAATAGCCTGGTAATGATTAAACTGAATAATTATTGACAGAGGGAAGGGTGGCAGTGCTTTAGGGAAGGTAAGGAAATCAATACTTGCTGTGTATTTTGGGTAACTCATTTAACATTCCTGAGCTTAATTTTTGTTCATAATGGGAACAATGCCCACCTTGCCCTAATAATATAAAAGTTTTAACTAAAAACATAATGAAATGGAATGAAGCATATAAGAGCACACTTAAATGTTATTCTCTCAAAACTGTGAAGTAATATAGAAGTGTAAGGGATTAATATAAAAGGCATTAGCATTGCTCACTTCTCCCACGAGATTATGTTTTCTTTTTCACTTCCTTGACCATGCCATGCTGCTTGTGCTGGCTTTCATACTGTTTTTCACTGTTGTTCATACATCCTTGCATTGGTTTCTTTTTTATGGTATATGCCTTATCTGAACAAGAGTATATTTTTCTTTACATTTGCCTCAGTGTACAGTAAATGTGAATGTAAAGGGGAGAGGGATTATTAGGGAGTATGATTAGAAAGAATTTGGGGATAGATTGAATAGAGTGTCCTAAACACTGTATTGGAGATTTTTGAGTAGGTGACTAATTTGAGTTTACCTGTGATGGAGAAATTCAGTCAGAAAAGACTGGAGAAAGGCAAAACTGGAGGCCATTTAGTAGGTTAACTGTACACTTCATGGGGAATACAAGAATTTAGAAAATATGGCAAAAGCCCAATAGACAGGCTGTTAATAGATTGTACATGAAAGATGGAAGTCCAAAGTGCCTTCTAGTATTTTGTCTGTGTGTCAGCAAAGAAAAACAAATGGTGAAGGTTTTGCTTTCTGTCAGAGTGGAAGATAGAGGTAGATGCTCATAGTACTGGCTAGTACTATGGTTCTTTGTAGCCGTTTTTTCTTTCTTTCACTTCTAATGGACTTCAGAGAAATTATTTTTCTTCTAGGTCCTATACGAGCCTAGGATGTTCAAAAGCAATACATACACAGTCTTTAAGACATGACCTCTACCATGTAGCAAAGCATTTAATAAATGCTTGCGGCTACAAGTAATCTTTGTTTGTGTTAGCTTTCTGTTTGCTGTACTGCAACAGTTTTTTGAAATATACTTAAGTCAGAAATCCTCCAGTTCTTCAAGGAGAACTGGTTTTTTGGGGGGTTACATTTCACAGGGTGGAAAGTCCTCGCAGTATAAAAGCTGCGCTTTGAATATCTTGCCACAGTATAAGCAATTCAATGACATCATGGCCAAAATGATATATAACAACTTGCAACCCAGAGTTACAGGGAAAAAAAAAAAAAAAAAAAAAGAACTACGTTTGATCTTTATTTCCACACATATTTAGTTCCCCTTCTATCTGCCATTTGGTGCGGTTTTGCCCCTCCTCCTCTGGCTTTTAAATTATTAAAGTGTGTTTTCAAGAAGAAAAAAGCGGAGGCCTTGCAGCCGGCGGAGTCAGAAGCTAGCAGGACAAGACCTCGTGGATTCACTCCGCCTGAAGCTTGGAGGAAGGGGTGGTGGCCCGGAACACGCCCAGAGAGGACCACAGGCCCAGGAGCGCGGGGACCAGCGATGCGGAGCTGCTTTCGCCAGTACTGTGGGCTCCGCGGGGCCCAAGGTCGGCAGCAGGGGCGCTAAGGCAGAGCGGTTACGTACAAGTCCTTGAGCTCCTTTTTCTTCTCCAACGTCCTCCTCTTATACAGGCCGCTAGGGCACGGTGGACAGGTTCCGCGTGGAACATCCCTCCGCCCGCCGCTCGGGGGTGCCTGGCGGTGGTGGCAGAGGAGTCCGGCCAGGCCCACGTGCTTCGGCCGCGGCGGCGGCGGCGGCGGCGGCGGCGGCGGCGGCGCGCCTGCGCACGGGCGAAGTCACGCGCGCGAAGGAGGGCGGGCCGGCGCTGGAGGGGCTGTCATTCGCGGTGCGGGTCGCCGCCCTCAGCTGCTCCCGGCGGTTCCGGCTCCTCCTTCTCCCTCCGCTACGGCCCTACCATGGTGTTTGAGTCGGTGGTCGCGGACCTGCTGAACCGCTTCCTGGGGGACTATGTTGAGAACCTGAACAAGTCCCAGCTGAAGCTGGGCATCTGGGGCGGTAAGCGCGAGGGCGCGGGGGCCCACGCCACGGGCTCCTGTCTTCCGGCCCCTGCCCGGGCCCTAGTCCCAAGCTGCCCGAGACTCCGCTTTACAGGGCTCTGGAGGGGCCCCAGGTGGGACAGGTGCGGGGCGCAGGCGGCCTATGCCTGCCGCCACCTCGGGCTCCGGGGGATGCGCTGGAGCTGGTCCCGTTTCTGGAGTTCCCACCTTTCCGGTCCCTATTGTCGCTGCCCCGCCCACTTCGGGGGTCCCCTTTGGCTTCACAGTATAGAAAAAGCCACGTCTGCTGGTGGAGTGAGCGTGGTCATGAACGCTGTCACCAAAGAAAAAGGAATTTTTCTCAGTTATCTTCCTTACCATTCTAGGAAGCGGGAACTGGATTTTTTTCTCTACAGAATAGCAAGGTTTGAGGGAGGGTTTGGCAGGGGAAGGTCGTTAAGAAGCAAGGCATGTCTATAGGGACTCTTCCTCTTAATGCTTTCGGCTCCAGAGAGTGATTTTTTTTTTTCCCTCTGAGTATTTTTTTCTTCAACACGAAGAAGACTTTCAGTTTCGTGTGGAGAGCATGAGAGATTCAAGTCATAAGCAGCAACATCCTTAGTTAGGTGCCTGCTTGGTTTCATGCCCAGGGATGTATTGCCAACGTTTTATCCTGGAGATTAAGTCTATACAAGTAGATAATGAGTAGTATGCTTGTGCAATTTCCAAAAAAATCATTTACACAAATTATGTGTTAAGCTTTGGAGATGTTGGAAATATGTTCGTACTCTACACGAGAGGTGGGTATTTTGCCAGCTTTGGGGGGAAATCCGAAAAACTGCTCATATGGATGAAAGTGCTTTTGATTTATTCAACGAATATACCCTATCTTAATAGGGTAACTCCTAGCCCAGTTGCTGTTCAGCACTAGAAGTATGGCTAGTGCGAATTGGGATGTACTCCAAGGATAAAATACACACTGTGTTTTGAATATGAGCATTTCTCTAAGCCAGTGGGAGAAAAAGAAAAATGATGCAACAACTCATTACTAATTTTTTATGTCAATTATGTGTTGTAATGATATCTGAATATATTGTGTTAAATTAGATATATCATTTAAAATTTTGTTTGCCTTGTTTCTTTTTACTTTGTTTTTTAGCCTGGCTCCTAAAATTTATGGTTATGAATGTGGACCACGTATTAGGAAATGCTGTTACAGAACCAGGGGTGCTGCTCTGAATTGTATGGGAGCCCCATTTGTTTTCATAGGTTACTACTCATCATTTGATTGGTTCACTGGGGTTTGCTCAACAGTACATACTTTGCTTAACCCCCACCAATATAATGTAAAAGAAAGGAAAATGAAAGTTACATTTAAGTGTCTTTTGCAGAAATCAAGTGTTTTCTTCATAATATGGATGGTAATGCCAATCTTTTCATGTAGGTTGTAAACATTTGAAATCTGAAAAAGCACTTGGTTCTAGGCTGGTTTGTGTGCTGTGATATATAAGCCATTTACCTCATGAGCCTTAGTTTCATTATCTTAATTTAAGCTACAGGAAAAAAATGTTTTCAAATTTTGAAAAGTTTGAATCATACCAGACAATATGATAGTTCCATGTAACTTCTATACCAGTTTTAGCAAGCAATAATATTGTGCTATAATTACCCCTGAATTTTAAACAAAGAAATAAAATGGTTAGAGTCTAAGATTCTTTCATACAAAATCTTCTTTGAAATTAGAGGTTTTACAAGGTATCATCTGGGGGTCTTTCCACTGTCAGTATTCTGTGATTCTGACTGTAAATGTTTTTACTGTGACTTTGAGGAGAATACTGTCTGAAGAATTTAAACTTTTTTTAGAACTGAAATTAAGGTACCCTGATTTTATGTAATTGTTTCCTACCCACCCCAAGCTTGGTAGCATCTAGGAAAGGAGACTCTTTTTCATCCTGTTCACACCCCCCCCCCCCCATCAGTATTAACTTATAGACCTGATCACTTCTTTCACATATTGTATCCAGTGTCCAATCAGGGATTCCCTCAGCTGTCAGCCCACATCTCTGGATCTATGAAGTTTTGCTACCTTTAATTTTTGTAGTTGCTATAAAGAAAGTGAGAAATCATGAATTTTTACAGTTATTTCTCAATATATTGTCTTAATAGCTGTAGTTCCTCTTAAAATATAAAGGCAAATGTCTGTGTTGGGTTATTTCTGTTCTTTAAAAATAAGGTGAAGAAATTTGTATTAAATGTTTTAGGGCAAATAAATGGGAAAATTAAAAATTGATAAAATAGTTGGTATTTGGGGAACTGTGGTGTTAATAAGGCTCAAAAAGAATTTACCATTTTATATAGTTTTACTTAAAAACTATTTACATTAGCAAAATAAGGTTTACATGTTAGATTTTTTTAGTTTTTTTGTTGAATTTTTAAGTCTTGAAAAATAAAAATTCATCCTGTAGAACTTTCATATACTAATATTATTTTTCTTTGGAGATAAACTAAATTGATACTTCCTAATTGGAGTGCCCAGTGTAAAACATTGATACTTCCTAATTGGAGTGCCTAGTGTAAGACAGTTGTTTTCAATTAGGGTGACTTTGCTCCCCAGGGAGGGTATTTGGCAATATCTGTGACATTTTTAGTTGTCACACTGTGGGCAGAGGTGTGCCACTGGCATGTGGTTATACCCCAAGGACACTTCTGAACATCCTGCAGTACAGGGGACATTTCTCTGTAATGAAGAATTATTCAGCCTCAAATGTAAATTGGGAAACCCTGGTCTAATGGGAATATAGAATGTCTTTTGCAATTATAGGCAAGCTGGACATCTTAGTAAGAAGTGAAGAATGGATTTAGAGGAAGTATATATTATGAATTATCTAACCCGAAAGAAACAGATATCTTTAAAAGTTACTAAAGGGTATCATCTCAGTAAAAAATTCATAATCTTTTCTTGGATGATCTCAGGAAGTAAATATTGTGTTACCATAACTTGAAAGATTGTGCTGTGTATACATTCATACGTATATAGCATTCACAGTGAAATCCATATTCAGGAAACATTGCAGAGTGAGAAGGATGGAACAAATTTTTGAAATGTCTAGAATCAGATGTACACTCCAGATGCTGCTATTAAAATTGTAGAAGCAAAAAACCAAAAAAAAAAAAAAAAACAAAAAAAACCAAAAACCAAAAAACAAACAAGCAAAAGCACCCAAACCAAATAACCAAAACCCCTGCTATTTTCTTTTTACTTTATCCTTAAATAATAAAAAATTAATGCCAAATGATTCCGATGTATTGTTAAAAATGATTTAGGCAGAATGCTCTTTTAAAAACTCTTCCTGTTGTAGAAAAATGAGGCCTTGATTATTTATTGGGGTAATTCAGGCAACACATTTTAACTCTGTAAGCCTCAGTTTCCTAACCTATAAAATGGATATGTAACACTGTAATATAAATGAAGTGAAAATCCTTTGTAATTGTTAATATTACTGATAGTAGTGATGGGAACAGCTTTATTTGTTCTTTTTATTTTCACAAGTCTGTTTTTTTTTAACTACAGATTTCTGGGGTTTTATATTCAATAGTTGTAGAGCTAACAGTACAAATCTAAACATTTATTATCACTGAAATTTCTTAAATAACCTATTTGTATTTGAATTTAACTTAATACTTATATTATTTACCAACTGCTTTGTAAGTTAGATTTTCAGTGGTTTAGAAAAGTGCCTGATGGGCAAGTGCTGCTTATGCAGATAGGAAGGTTTATCTAGGTTTTTGTTGTCCACAAGCTGGTACCAGGAGATAAAATGCACAGCCTTTAGCTATTTGAGGTGTGTCCAGGATATAATTGTTTTAAGAATAACATATATTTGAAAAGGTATGTTGAAATCTTGGTCTTTTGCAATTTGTTTTAAATAGTATTGGTGCAATGTAGAATCTTTGTTAGTTTGATTTTTCAAAGTGATTTTACTGTGGAGGAGCAAGAAAATTCTCCTTTCAGAACTCTATGGCTCTTCCATCCCTTGGGCTCGTGGAATAAGCTAGAGACTGTGATGTGTTGGATGCAAGGATGGCTGTTGTGACCAGGAATAGGTCCAGGTGGTGTGCATTCACTTTGTAGCTCTGTGAGGCAGGCTCTGCCTATACTGTTTATTGTATTGTTCTTTACCCTATCCTTGTTACTTCCCCCTCCACTGCCAGTGGCTGGTGAAGTATCCCCCATTTGAAATGTGTGGGACTGGAATTGTTTTGTAATTAGGATTTTTTTTTTAGATTTTTGGAATATTTGTATATATATAAAGAGATTTCTTGGGGATGGGCCTCAAGTCTAAACACAAAATTCATTTGTATTTCATATATACCTTAGACATATAGTCTGAATGTAATTTTTAAATAGTATTTTTAATATACTTATGTTTTAACTTTGATGTCACATGAGGTCAGGAGTGGAATTTTCTGCCTGTGGCATCATCTCAGCCCTCAAGTGTTGGAATTTTGGAGGCTTTTGGATTTCAAATTTTGGTTTAAGGATATTCAGCCTGTATTTTTGGAGCACAGCAGCATAAGGAAGGAGAATAAGCACGAGACCAGTGCCAGAAATGAGGAAACCTACCTTCTAATTCTTCAACTCTGGTATTGCCCAGTTACGTGTTTTTTGACAAGTCACCGACCAGTGACTACTTGTTCTTTTCTTTTCTTTCTTTCTTTTTAATTTTAATTTTTTGTGGTGCTGGGTATTGAACCCAGGGCTTTGTGCATGTGAAGCAAGCAATCTACCAACTGAGCTATATCCCCAGCCCGTCTAATTGTTTCTTATCTATAAATGAAAGAGTTGGACCAGGTCTTCTTCTCTTTTGGATTTAAACTTCTGTGAGTTGAACTAGGCCTAAGCAGTCCAAGCTCTTTCTTAGTAAGTGGTACTGCCACTGCCTTTGCATTCATAATGAGAAATGGTAGTCAAGAAATATATTTATTTTTCATTTGTGTTCTTCACTTGGTAATGGTGAGTACTTCACTCGTACTTCATAGTCATAAACTATGATAGTTATAGGTTCATGCTGGTATTTGTGAATCCAAATCTAATATTACATCGTCTTAACGCTAGTGTAAGACAGCTTGAGAATGAAAGAAAAATATTTTTTTTCCTTTGCATTAACATATTAAAAAAACCTTAGTATTTACATATTTCTAAGCCTGTAGAGAGAGTTTTTAAACGTAATCCTTTTCTCCAGGCAAATGCTTTGTATAATGGAGGCCACCTTTCTCATTAGCTTGTCCTGTAGCAAATAAACAACAATAAAGAGTTCAATACCATAGAATAGTATACTGTTAGTTAAAGAAGTGCTTAAAAGTTTAAGCTGGAAAACACTTTTCACATATTTAAATACCATCATTAATTAAAAATTCACTCCATTTTTAGAAATAGAGCTGAGAGTTAATACTTTGGTAACCATTCTGCTAGAAAGCTCCTCTGCATTACTCAATATCATAAGATCCCTATGATGTGTTGAAAAGGAGAAAGTTCAGTGGTGACATTGTAGCTTTCCTTCTTCTTCCACCAAGACTTCCTGTTTCAGTAGGGAAATGGAAAAAGTAAGAGTCTATACTGTTCCCTTTTCCTCCAACCTCTTCTCCCAGCAGTCACTGCGACCTTCTGTTAACAGCAGTCTGGATTGGATAATTTGGTGTGAATAGCAAGATTCATTTGAAATGAATGTATTTTTCACTGTTTTCTTCAGTATTTACTAAAACATGAGTCATTAAAATAATTTGATTCATGGTTTAAAAGACTTCAGTAATTTACTTTAGCTCACTTCCTTGAAAAATGAATATATTTTAACATCTTGATATACTCTCAAATGAGTAATGAATGCAGTGTTATAAATGATAGAAATCCTAAATAAAAATAAGTACATAGCACTATATATTCCTTCCCCCCACACTGTTTTACAATATGCAAATTTAGTTTCATGAATTAGGGAATGGAATTTTTGTTCATTACTTTTTGTTTTTAATCACAGCTTTGAATTAATCTCTGTTTTATATTAAGATCATTGACCAGGGAGTTAGGAGTCATAGGTTCTATTCTTAGTACTGCCACAAAGAAGTTGTATAACCTTGGACAAATTACCTCATCTTTTGAGACTGAAGTCTTCATATTTGTGAGAGGGATTAAATTTAAAGATCTGCTTGGTTTTGAATAGTTCTAAAGCAGAACTTGTAAATTTCTGTCTTTTAAGAAAAGGGCAAATTTTTAAATCATAACAAAAAGACCTTTTTGTAGTGCCATCTCCTGCCAAGTTTCCCCCTGCAGCACTCTTTCTTCTGGTAGTGTTCCTGATAGTTCCTTGCCTCTATCCTACTTTTGGCTTATTATTCCTTTGTACAAATTTTGGTTACCCTTTTTATTTTGGATTTTTTTCACATCTCTTTTAAAATGCAGAGACAGTAGTGGAACCTACAAATATATAGGTCTCTCAGTGTTATGTCTGATTCCTGCTTGGCATCTAACCCCACCGCCCCCAACCCCAATCCCAAGAAAGTATATTTACCATCTGAATTGAAATCCTATACTCTTTCTGCTTTGCTGTTTTGAAGAGTGTGTGGTGTTATTAACACACCATTGAGCATCAGAAGATTTGAGCATTGGCTCTGCCACTTGCTAGGTTGTCATAGCTTCTTAGATCACTGTGTAACTTCATTAAGCCTCAATTTCTCTTTTTTATTATATATGTTCCACCTCCTGCCCAGGAGGCTACAAGGATTCAGTAATATAATAGATGTGAAAGTGTTTTCTAAAATATAAGTTTATGTTTTTGTTGTAATTATTTCCACCCCATATTGTATCTATCCTAAATCAGTTAAGTCAATATTTATTAAGTGCCTACTATGAGGAAAATTAGTAAGAATTTCCTAAGTAGTAACCCAGGAGATTTATATAAAATTAAGTGTTAAGTATCATAAGAATGATATAGCCTAAACTTCTGTGAAAGTTCAGAAGGATTATTTTCAGCTGGAGGCATTTAGTATCAGCACTATATTTCTTACATTTTTTATTGGCAATTATGTGTTTTCAAAATCATTCCTGGATTTAGGCAAAGTTGTTCCATATTATTGTCAGCTTCATTTGATTTTTATTCATAAAAATACTAACTTTATTGTTTTCTGTAATTTAGTAAGCACTTCTTTTTTTGTTTATTTTCTAAGTGACTAACTTTTGGTATCATTTGGTATTTTAATGGATTTAACTTCACTTCCATCTTCTGGTTCATTAAGAAAGATTTTCAGATAAGTTTTGATTCAGGATTCACTATTTTAGGATACTTCTTAAAATATTCTTCAGGATTTACTTTGATACTTTATGTGTAGCTTTCCAGTAGTGTGTGTTCATCCAAAAATGTTTGTAGTTTATTCCTGAGAATTGTGTAGAGTCTTCCCTGAAACTCTACCTATTCCCTGAAACTATACCTATTCCTTACTCTCATCCTTTAGACCTGACAGTCCAGCATAGGACACTACTTCACAGAGCTTTCCAGGTTGCCTATCTTCTTGGTCTCTTTGAATGGTTTAAGATTTAAGAGCCATTTGCCTGTAGGATTGGCTTCAGTGCTTTCCTTGTTGGCAGAGTCAGGTGTATTTATCTCCAATTGTTAGTCATCATGTCTGTTTTTTTTTTTTTTTCCTCTCTTAAGATTAAGCACTGATATTTATTCTTCCTTTAGGTTTTCAGGAGCTTCCTATGAGTGCTGCATATTCGTAGTCCTGGTGATCTGGCTTCAGCAGTAGTAACTAGGTTATCTTGAAGGAAAAGTAAATCATTTTTCAGTATTCAGCTAAATATAAAATGGTTGATGTTAATTATCTGTTTTAGTTATTTTTATTTAGATGGTGGTTTTAGTATTCATAAGATATGCATGAAACTGTTGCTGTCAGAGCAGTGTGCAATATGGTGAACATTTGCTAGACAGTGCCTTGCCTAGTTAGGGCACTCATCTGCTGGTTGAAGGAATGAATGCACTTTTACCTCTTTAGGCCAGAGCTGGTGTTAGTCTGAAATCTGCTGCTGTTCCTCCCTTCCTTTTGTTTAGGACTAGCAGCTCCTCCTTCAGTGCAAATAACTTAGATAACATTGATATGTTTTAGAGAGGAAGTATGCATTTATTTGTTAGACTCTAGGTAGCAAAATTGATAGGTCTTTTGTTATTTTTCAGAGTCTGTAGTTAATGTGGATATTAGGGGTAGGAAAGATTTATGTGAAAATATTGGTATCATATTGACATTAAAACTTGTTTTAGTTTCCCATATTGTAATTTGTACAATAATTTCATATAAAAGTAATAAAAACTAGAAAATAATGAAAACCACTATTAAAAAAGCCATCCTTAATCCCACCTCCCAGTAATAATAATTTATAATCTCTGTCAGTCTTTCTAAATAGAAATGTTTAAATCTGTTAACCAAATTGTCACATTCAGCATTGTACATCTTTGTTTTTTTTTTAAATACTTAGTTGGACACAATACCTTTGTTTTATTTATTTATTTTTATGTGGTGCTAAGGATTGACCCCAGGGCCTTGCATGAGCTAGGCGAGCATTCTACTGCTGAGCCACAACCCCAGCCCCAAGCATTCCACATCTTTAATACCATGTATTACTTTATCAAAGAACCAAAGTTCACTGCAATGCAAACAGCTGTTTTTCGTTTTTGTTACTTTGGCACCAGAGGTGAATCCAGGGGCACTCAACCACTGAGCCACATCCCTAGCTCTTTTTATTTTTTGTTTTGAGATAGGGTCTTGCTAAATTGCTGAGGCTGGATTTGAACTTGCAATCCTCCTGCCTCAGCCTCCTGAGCCGCTGGGATTACAGTTGTATACCACTGCTCCTGACAAACAGCCATTTTTTATAAGAACATTTATATTTTTACATATTATGTTAGTGCCTTAACAAGTGTTATAAAAATTTCATCTCCAATGCAGAGGACTTTTAACTATCTCTGGTGACACCTGAGTCACCATTTGGGAGTCTTTGAGTAGAACAGTCAAAAACTCGTAAGCAGGTTTGAAAGTCTCCACGTGGACCTTTGATCTTGTGTTTGAGTGGCTTCAAATGTGCTGTAACGTCTATGCAGATACCTTTTGTTAGTTGATGTGAGTTGCCAATTTCAGTTTAGTGTAATTCATCATGTTACAGAATTAAACTGGGAAATAGTTGTTCACTTTGTGTAATTTTAGAGCATTGTTAATACTCAAGGGTTTTTTTTTTTTTTTAATCCCCCAATTGCCTAACACATGCTTTCACAATCACTTCATTTTTCAGCAGTGATGGCATTCTGTCAGTTCTGCCTGTAAAATCAGTCTTCCCTGTGACTCCACCTCTATGACCTTGAAGTTATGGCCTTGTTTCAAGTTTTAATTTCTCTTTAGAATATTCTAGAAGATGCTTGACTGCCTGTATTTCCCCCTTCCTTCCTGTTATAATGCTATAATATTTTCTACCCATTCATGAAGTTTCTTACCTCCTTCTCTTCCTTTGTTTTTAGCAAAGTATTTTAGAAAATTTGAAAACTTCATGTACATAGAAAATGAACTTTATTGTGTAGAAATGAGTATTGTGGGTGTCTTTTTTTTAACACTTGTTTTTGTTTGTGAGTGCTGTGTACATGCATGTGTGTGTATATATATAAACTTCTAAAATTGGATCAATCTGTGTGTTCTTTAGCCTTTTAAAAATCTTAGTATTATCATGTGGGATTAGGCCCCAACTTCCTTAATAAGACTCCAATAGTGCAAGAATTAAGCCAAAAATCAATAAAGGGGATGGAATCAAACTAAAACGTTTCTTCTCAGCAAAAGAAACAATCTGTGAGGTGTTGACATCCAATTTGAGCCTACATCCTGGGAGCAAAGGTTTACTCCTCATACATCAGATAGAGCACTAATCTCTAGGGTATATAAAGAACTCAAAAAGCTAAGCACTGAAAAAAACAACCTAGTCAACAAGTGGGCCAAGGACCTGAACACACACTTCTCAGAAGATGATGTACAGTCAGTCAACAAACATATGAAAAAATGTTCATCATCTCTAGCAATCAGAGAAACTCAAATCAAAACTACTCTAAGATATCATCTCACTCCAGTCAGAATGGCAGCTATTATGAATACAGACAACAGTAAGTGTTGGCGAGGATGTGGGGAAAAAGGTACACTCATACATTGCTGGTGGGACTGCAAATTGGTACAGCCAATTTGGAAAGCAGTATGGAGATTCCTTGGAAATCTGGGAATGGAATCACCATTTGACCCAGCTATCCCTCTCCTCGGACTATACCCAAAGGACTTAAAAACAGCATACTATAGGGACACAGCCACATCAGTGTTTATAGCAGCACAATTCACAATAGCTAAACTGTGGAGTCAACCTAGATGCCCTTCAGTGGATGAGTGGATAAAAAAATGTGGCATATATACACAATGGAATTTTACTCAGCAATAAAAGAGAATAAAATCATGGCATTTGCAGGTAAATGGATGGTGTTGGAGAAGATAATGCTAAGTGAAGTTAGCCAATCCCAAAAAAACAAATGCCAAATGTTTTCTCTGATATAAGGAGGCTGATTCATCTTGGGGTAGGGAGGGGGAGTATGGGAGGAATAGATGAATTCTAGATAGGGCAGAGGGGTAGGAGGGAAAGGGAGGGGGCAGGCGATTAGCAAGGATGGTGGAATGTGATGGACATCATTATCCAAAGTACATGTATGAAGGCTCGAATTATATGTCAACATATAATTTATATACAACAGATATATGAAAAATTGTGATATATATGTGTAATAAGAATTGTAATGCAAAAAAGGAAAAAAGTACATGTATAAAGGCATGAGTTTGTGTGAACATACTTTATATACAAAGATATGAAAAATTGTGCTCTATATGTGTAATAAGAATTGTAATGCATTTCACTGTCGTATATTTAAGTAAAATAAAATAAAATAAATAAAAAAAAATCTTAGTATTGCCTTGTGTGGTGGGACATGCCTGTAAATCCTAGCGGCTCAGGAGGCTGATTCAGGAGGATCATGACTTGAAAACCAGCCTCAGCAAAAGCGAGGTACTAAGTAACTCAGTGAGACCTTGTCTCTAAATAAAATAAAAAATAGCTCTGGGGATGTGGCTCAGTGGTCGTGTGCTCCTGAGTTTAATCCCTGATACCCCACTCCTCCCCCCCCCCCCCACACAAAAAACCCTAATATTTTGTGAACATTTTCCCATGTCTTTCTACATTTTTTTTTGCTTTGTAATACAGATGTATTATGATTTATTCTTCCTTGCTGGACACTTGGGTCTTTAGGTCCCTTCTTTGCCATGTAATCTTAACTCTTAGCATTATGTTCTTAGAATTTGGTACTTTGTCATGTCAGGTTAGGCTAATTGTATTTTAATGTTGTATTTTTTCTTTTTTTAAAGGTAATGTGGCTTTAGATAATCTACAGATAAAAGAAAATGCTCTGGTAAGTTTGTTTTAAACTATGCTAAAAATTTGGTAAGCTCTTAGAAACCTTTGGTTACTAGGCATCTGGTACCAGGTACAAGATAAAGTGATTGAGTCACTCAAAGCAAGATTACTTATTTAACAGTTAATGGAAAATTTGAGATTAAAGATTTGGAATATTTTTCCCCTAGTGATCAATATACTATCTTTGAAAATGCAATGTTTTTTCTTGCCTTAATTTGACTATACAGCTTTTCAAGTCTGCATTTTTTTTACAGAAACATTTTTCTTCAGAATTATCTTTTAAATAAGGGCTTGATTTTAAACTGTCTCCCTAGTCTTATGGTATTATGGTAATACTAAGAGCTAAAATAGTAATTTTACTCTGTGTCTTATACTTTGCGTTATTTTCTGTTGAGCTAAAAACGAGACTCACTTTTTCCCCATTAGGTTTATATTTAGCCTATATCTGTTTCTTTATGGCTTAAGTAAGATGAGAAGTTTAACCTGGCACACAGTAGATACTCAAAATAATTTAAAATTTTCTTTTCTTCCTTTATATAGCATGTCACAACTTTTAAAATTTCCTTTAAAAATTTAGAACTCATGATTTTATTGCTAGAGTTTAGAATAAAGCTTATTTTTTGACAATATTTTATAAGAACATAAATATAAATAGAATGTGGGGACAGAATATATATCACCTACTTAGAAGATAAATCCAACATTAGTCTAATTTGTCTTAGCCTAGTTTGCATTTTGGGTATAATTAAATATTTTGTGATTTATTCTCCATTAATTGTCAAAATAGACTCCTTTCCCAATATAACCACATTGGTGAGGTTTTAACTTTGGATATGGGTTCTTTACATTTATTTGGTGCAAAAGTTATTTTAAGAGGCTAAAAATGAGCATGAAACCAGTTTCAGAAGTAGGTAGTTATGGTTTGTATCCTGTTTAGATTGAATTCCCTTGAAATTATCTTTTCTGTCTTCTGGGAGGGCAGAATTGCTCTTATTGCCAGTGAAGAGTTTTTGTTTGTTTTTTGGTCTAAAAAAGATTTTTCTGTTAAAAATGATTAGTATTTTGTTCAGTTTCCATTCATTTAGAATGCTCAATTAATCAGATTATCATGTAAATTGATTATTTTAGTTACTTGTAACCTAAAGTACTGTGTTTCTGTGGCCACGTTTTCATATTACTCCTGTGTATTAAGGTAATGCCTATTGGGAAGTCTGTACTGACTGGTTTAGTTATTAATAATTCTGAAGACTCTGGTGGTCATTATGAATATCAGTTATTGTTTAGTATTCTGTGAATAAAAAAAAGTAATTTGAATTTTCTAGTAGTTTGAATCTAAATAAGTGAAAATCTTTTATTATTGGTTCGTGTTTGTCTTCAGCTTACAGGAAATGCTAATTTAGTAAATGATATGTTGGGAATCTACTTTTACTTTAAAAAATTTTATTCTTTTAAGAAATATTTGATTTGAGACAATTATTCAGATATTATAGCCAACTAATTTATGTGAAAGTACTCTATTCCTTTTCTTGTTCTAGTGTTTTGGATAAACGATATTCCTGTGTTTAAGTTCATGGAATTTTCATTTGTTTTATTAGAACAAGTAACCAGTTTATCCAATTACTTTATAAAACTACAAACTCTTTTCCATTTTTGTAAGTCAAAGTTTAATAAAACTCTGGCTATAAAACATACAGTTTATGAGTTATTCAAATATAGAGAATTTGTGTTTTTTTTTTCTTGGTGAGTGTATTTAAATGATGATACAAAAATGTTTTTTTTGGGGGGGGGATTGCTTAATAATTTAAGATGTCATTTACACTTTTTTCTTCCTTCTGAAGAGTGAATTAGATGTTCCTTTTAAAGTCAAGGCTGGTCAAATTGGTAAGTATTTCACTCTTCATTTGAATTATTATTAGTCCTTTTAGTTCTTTATTTTGCATGTACTGTTTAATCTAAGAAATATTTTTTAACTTGATTAAAACATGAGAGATTTTTGGTTTATCTTAATTTTAGAGTTCTAAACTTATACATTATACCTATATACTTCAGTATTTTTTTTAAAAGGGTAGAAAATCACCTTCTAAAATGAAAGGTATGTGAATTGCAGTCATGTTCTTCAGGCTTTGATTCTGCTGCACAAAATATGTCTTCATTTTCAGAACTCATAACTTGTGTGCTTTTTCTGTATATGTGAGAGTAGAATAATTTGAAAACTCTGTTAAATAAACTTTAAAATATAGCTTGTTTTCCTCAAGTTTGTTCAACCATTTTCACTTAATATGTTATGCCGCAGTGTGGTATGGAGGATATATTTTGGTAAGTACAAAGTTTTCTTTTTTGCAGCTACACTCTGAGATTAAGACCATTGATACTAAACACATATCTTTGTAGAAGAAAGTTTTTAACAGAAAATTTAATTTACAAAGTTCTCCCAATTAGTTCATGCTACCTGGTTTTTTACTTAATGTATATTTCTCTATATGTAAACATAAATTACATAATTACAACCCTAAATAGCTTACTCTTTATAATTTTCACTTATACCATGTCCTTGATCCTACTTACAGCACCTTGCTGTTATACCACATTGCTTCTCTTCTTGATTTAGTATTTTGAATTCTAAGAAGGCTTTGTCTTTTATACTGTTTGGGTCCATTTTACATAAATTACATGTATCCTTTTAATATAAAGGAACATGAGTTTGCTTTTGTCATTTGTAATAGAAGTCATTACCTGAAATTGAAAGTATCTATGGGACATGTGCCATCTTTTTGTTTGTTAAGTACTGCCAAGTATGGTAGTATTGTTCTAGTAGTGCTCTAGAAGTATTATTGTGGTCCTGTGTGCTTTATTGAAATCCTAGAGTATAGATGTTATAGCCATTCATTCATCCTTTTACCTTTGAAATATTTATGCATACATGCTGAATATGTCTAATCAAGTACTGTGGAAGAATCAAGAATGAAGATGATGTCTTTGTTTTCAAGGATGTGATAGAGATCTAAAATTAGGACGTGTAGTAAAATTGTTTTTCCAGTGTATTGGATAAATTATAGTAGACTAAAGAAATTTTGCATTATTTACTATATTCTTATAATTAGATTTATATTTGAAGGAGCTTTTCTAGTGGTTTAAATATGTTCTTATAACTTTTAAAGTATAATAAGGATTTAATAGCTTCTCCAGAGTTGTTCAGTTACAAGAGACCCATTACATAATAAAGGATGCAAAGCATATTCATCCTTTATCTTGGTTAATAGAGTGTTTATTTTTTTATTTTTAATTTTTTTAGATATATATATATATATATATATAGAGAGAGAGAGAGAGAGAGAGAGAGAGGGAAAGAGAGAGAGAAGAGTGAGAGAGAGAGAGAGAGAATTTTTTAATATATATTTTTCAGTTTTCGGTGGACACAACATCTTTATTTTATTTTTTATGTGGTGCTGAGGATCAAACCCAGTGCCCCGCGCATGCCAGGTGAGCACATTACTGCTTGAGCCACATCCTCAGCCCCAGAGTGTTTATATTAGTTGTTGAATTTCTTCTCAGGTTAGAATATTATACCTCAGCTGTAGATTTTTTTTTTTTTAACACAATGCCTTTATTTTTATGTGGTGCTAAGGATCGGATCCGAGTCCCGCCCATGCTAGGTGAGCACTCTACCACTTAGCCACAATCCCAGCCCCTCAGCTATAGATTTTTAAAGGGGCATTTCCCACTATTTCAGTCTTATGCTCATGGAGAAGGCAGTTAAATAAATGGTTACAAGATTATGAGATAAGTACAAATTGTATCAGTTATAAATGTATGCAATGCCTAGTATAAAACAATAAGAATTAGAAGTGACCCAAAAGTATACTAGTATTACTTGTAAACTCCCCTGACCTGGGAGCCATTTAAGAAACTCACCAGGTTTATAGGCTGAAATGAAAATAAAATCTAAATGGAGAAATAATTTGATATTTTAACCCCGGAATAGATTCCCAGGTAAAACTGTCCAGGTGACCAAAATATCACACTTTACATAGCATTATTTTATTTCCTTTTCATCTTTTAATATTGTTTATCAAGTCTTTGTACTTTGAGCATCTTCATTTAAAAATGCTAGTGTTTCTGGTAGTGTAAGTGACTTAGTCATACACATACTAGCATGAGTTGAATCAGATTCTGTTCTCCTAAAAGCCTTGATCATCAGCACTGAGAGAACTGCAGCTTTTATCATGTTGTTTTTTTTTTTTTACAGTTATGATATGGAAGGTATTTTACATTGGAATCTAAATAAAAAATGCAAAAGGGCTGAGGATGTGGCTCAGTGGTTGAGTGCCACTGAGTTCAATCCTGTTACCAAAATAAAACAAGCAAACAAACAAAAAAACAAAAACAAAACCATATAAAACTTCAAGGGTAGGAAAGGTTTGCACAGAATTCTAGTAGTAGTGTTGAGGGCAGAATGGGGGCTGCCTGGAGCCCTGGAAAGAGGGATAACTGGAGATGGGAAAGGATAAAGAAAGTACAAAAGACAGGTTTTTTTCCCTTTCAAAATTTAGCTGTATTTTCTTTTCTGTCCTTTTTTCTTTTTCCTGTAGAACCCTAAATATGTAAATATTAGAGCCAGAGTTTATCTACATTGTGACAGTTTCTGTGGACTCTTTCCTGAAGGGCCTGGTACTAATACTATTGTTTCTAAGAGAGAAAATGTGTTCTGCCTTTCAAGTGACTTATAAGTAGATTTTTGGAATATAACCAGTCTGAGTTATGTAATAATAGAGTCATATTAATATAACACCATAAAACAGTTATGATTTTCTTTTAAAGCTCACCTCTTGCTGTCCTAGCAACTTTTTTTACTGTCAAAGATCTATTCCTTGGGACCCTTCTGTATGTTGCTACTTCAGCTCCTGGGATCTTGTACACATATTATTTTTAGAGATTTAGTTGTTGTTGTGAATATAACAGTATATGCAATATTCAGATGAGTTCTGGTTCCAGCAAACCATATTTAGTATGTAATATGTTGTATGTTATATGTAATATTTAGCAGCCCCCAGTCTGCCCTCCACACTACTACTAGAATTCTGTCCAAACCTCTCCTACCCCTGAAGTTTTATATGGTTTTGCTAATGACCTGTGTGGACTTAAGCATATCAGTCTAACCTTTCTGGGACTGAATTTCCTTTTTTGGGGGGAGAGGTACCAGGAATTGAACTCAGGAGCACTTTACCATTGAGCCACATCTCCAGCCCTAATTTATATTTTATTTAGAGACAGGGTGTCACTGAGTTGCTTAGTGCCTCGCTGTTGCTGAGGCTGGCTTTGAACTTGCCATCCTCCTGTCTCAGCCTCCTGAGCTGCTGGGATTACTGGCATTTGCCACCATGCCTGCTGAATTTCCTATTTTTCAAAATTGAAAAAATAGCCACGGCATTTATCCTTCAGTTTTGTAATATTAAATGAGATACTAGCTCTCAAAAAGTTTGGAGAGTATAAAGATAAAGCATAATGTGAATATTTACTTATAATGGTACTATTATATGGAAAATATTTTTGTTAACTTGAATCTTGGAGTCTTTTCATTTTTTTTTTTCTGAGCAATGTAAACACAATATGCATGGAGAGTTTTGTTATACTTTTTTCTTAATGGAAAGTAAGAAATTTATTATCTACTTGAGCAGTCAAATAAACATTTAAGATTGAAATTATATTTCTTTAGATAAATTAACTTTGAAGATTCCTTGGAAAAACCTTTATGGAGAAGCAGTTGTTGCTACCCTCGAGGGATTATACCTGCTTGTTGTCCCTGGAGCAAGTATGTCATTTTATGTATGTCAGTAACATCACAATGAAATTAATTGTTACCTAAGTAACAAAAATTGGGCTAAGTATTTTAATGTATTTAGTAAGCTAGAAGGTAATATAAATAAACTAATCACATATATTTATGCAAAATACACATCTTACATATGTATGTATGCTACATTGTCACATTTATTTATAAAATATTTTTTGTTATTGTTGAAAACAGTAAATTCAGCCTATTTTAAAATTATGCTGTTCTCTATGTGTAATTATTTTGCATCTAACACTTCCTGTTGAGATGCATTAGACAGATTTGAGAATGTAATAAATTTAAAAGATGTACTAGATAAAAGGGTATATGTATTTTATGATTGCTGGTACATATTCTTGAATTACCTTGAAAGTATTTTTTATCAACCTTTATTGATACCAGGTGGTATTGGATATGAAATTGTTTGGGGGTTTACTAATTTTTTTTTTTTTAAAGAGAGAGTGGGGGAGAGAGAGAGAGAGAGAGAGAATTTTTTTTTTAATATTTATTTTTTAGTTCTCGGTGGACACAACATCTTTGTTTGTACGTGGTGCTGAGGATTGAACCCGGGCCGCACGCATGCCAGGCGAGCGCGCTACCGCTTGAGCCACATCCCCAGCCCCTACTAAAAATTTTTATAACTCAGATAATAACTGACAATAGTCTGATATATTTTCTGTCTTCCTTTTGTTTCTGTTTTACTTACTTTCTCTTTTCCACGTTTTCCCCATCTTCTTTTTCCTTATAAGCTTTTCCTTCCTTCCTTCTTTTTGATGTTTTATAAGAAAATGGGATTCATTAATGTTTAAACATTTTGTAAAACTAAGAATGCAGAAGTTGGGGCTGGGGTTGGGACTCAGCAGTAGAAAGCTCATCTAGCACATGCGAGGCCCTGGGTTCAATCCTCAGCACAACATAAAAATAAATAAATAAATAAATATATTGTGTCCACCTAAAAAAAACTAGAAATATATATATATATATATATATATATATATATATATATATATATATATATATTTATTTATTTATTTATTTTTTAAAAAGATATTATGTCCAAGTATAACTAAAAAATAAATATTAAAAATAAGAATGCAGAAGTGTTTTTCAGGTTTAAAAACAATTTTTGTATGTGATTTGTGCAATTAGGCTGAAATTTTTCCACTTACTTACTTACTAAATCCACTTCTTATACAATTAACTGTGTATTTTAGGTATTAAGTATGATGCTGAGAAGGAAGACAAATCTTTGCAGGATATTAAGCAGAAAGAACTCTCCCGAATTGAAGAAGCCCTTCAAAAAGCAGCAGAGAAAGGTATAGTAAATTTATGTTTTAGGTAATATAAATATTCCTATATATTTTAGATATATTTAATGCCCTTTAAAGAGGATGCTTTCATAAGCCTTCTTAAGCTGTAGTTCTAAAGAATCTTCTTTTAAAATTATATCTTAAGATGTTGATTATAAACTTTTAAAGAACTACATTTAAGACTAACTTTTTCTGTGTGATTTTTCTCTCTCTGCCAGTTTGTTTTTCACACTTTTCTTAACCAGTCATTTTTACTATGCTATCAGAAGACTTTCAAATTCTATAAATTCCTGCAGTTTTGGTCAAGCCCTAAGAATTTCTTTGGGTGCATTTTTACCTGTGTTCTTGCAAGATAATGAGTTTAAGTACATTATTACAGTGAAATATGTTCAGTAGAAATTCTCTTGTCATTCTAGTTCTAGTTGTCTCTCTTGATATTGTTTGGGATATTTTAAAAAAGTGACTCTTTCTGTATCAATGTTTAAATATCTTGCTTTAAGTTTTAATTTTTGTTTTTATTGAAAGAGATCTGATGATTTGATGGTTTAAATTTTGGTTTTGGCTTATAATGTAAGAATGATGAGAAAAAAAGTCTGTAGAGTGATGAGTTGGACTTTGCTAAACATTCAGTTTATTTCTTACTATATTGAGATAAATTATTTTTCCTTAATTGTTAAGAAATGTAGTAACCTCAATTTGCATTTCAATATTCTTTTCTAATTTCTGTGGATATAGGTCACATATTCATATTATAGTAGTCATGTGACTGATAAAAGATAACCCTGACCTTTAGATGCTTTACGTTTTGACATTATTAATTAATATTTATTGCTTAGTTGCTTCCTTTCAGACTTATTTTTCTACTTCTTTCTTGATTTTAAAAGCATGAAAGCACTATTGCACACACGTAGGGACTCAGGAAGAAGAGAAGATGATTAAAGTGTAAACAGCAGTATATGAAAGTAAAAATAAAATCCTCATGCTGATTTGCTCTAAAAAAGTATTTTTATTTATTTCACTTGCTAAACTGGAGTGTTGCTTAATATTATGGGAAAAAATGAAAATATAACTGATTTCATTTTTGAAAATTTAGCTTTAACAAACTCTCTGATAGTTTTTTCCTTTCATTTCACTGGAGTGAGTTTATTTTCTTGTGAAGGCTATCATAAAGGGAAAGCTTAATTCATGGTAAAGTCAGAAGATTACTAAATGCTAGATTCTATATCTGCAATGTTAATTTTATCAAAGTAATATATTTGCACACTTAAAAATGAAATAGTTTTGCCAAAAAAACTTAAGATAAAAAATGGCAGTCCCCTTTTACTACTCTTCTGACCTGCTCCTTAAAGGGAACTGTATTTTTTGCAATATTAACATTCTATCATTATCTATTTTATTAATCTAAGGAATTATCTAGGACTTCCAAGATAATTAGTAGTTAAGGAGTTTATGTCTTTGTCTCCTTTCACCACAGATTTCTTCTTCTCATAATATGGATATATCATAGTTTTTGGCCAACTATTAGATGATATTTACATTACTAGGGCATTATGATATACTATGATTATATCTTCTTTCTTATGCAGTCTTTGTTTTTTTCTTGAATTGTAAGTGCTTCCTTTTTTATTTGCTTATACACACACACACTCACATACACATATTTATTTGAACTGGGGATTGAATCCAGGGCATTTGATATGCTGGACATGCGCTCTACCACTGAGCTATACCCCCAGCCCATGAGTTGCCCAAACCCATCTGTTGGCTCTCTCCACCTTTTTTTTTTTTTCTTGAGTTTTTCCTCTGCACTGGTTGCTTTTAGGCCAACTACACTGTTTTCATCTTGGGACCTATCCTCCTTGCTGCTCTGTGTTTAATTCACTCTGACTTGGGTCTTGGGTCTTTTTCTTTTTTCTTTTTTCTAAAATTACTCCTTTTTTTTTTTTTCTGGAGCACATCTAATAGTTTTTAAGTAAGTATGCACTGCATATAATTTTGACAATTCTTTCAGAGCTGGATGCCTATATGTTTTACTTTTCCACTTATGTTGTCTGGGGATACAATGCTAGGTTAAAAATTAGAATTTTAAAGGCAATATCCTCTAGTATCATTATTTTGGATAGTTTCATGCCAGTCTGCTCTACACATTCTTGGAAACACAAAAATTAGAAAATCCTTGGACTTGAGTATCAAGGACTTTACATTTTAACTGAGCAAATAAGACATAATGATAACTAGGATAAAGTGTTGAGTTCCATCAAAGAGGTGCAGATAGAATGTTAAGAGTGTTCAGAATGAACATTCTGGGTTTAGCCAAAGAGATCAGGGCAGATGCTATGAAGTTATATATCCAGCCGAATGTTAACAATATGGAAAGGAGAGTGGATAGTGAAGATGTAAAGTGTAGAGTATCTGTGGAGAACAACTGACACTTTGGGAGTTTGTTGTGGTGTGTTTGGATATAAGATTGGAAAGCTAAGTGTAGGTAAATTTGAAGAGATTTAAATGTCCTAATGATGATGATAAAATGATACTGACAATGATAGCTGACACTTATTGAACACTTAATATTTTCCAGTCACTCTTCCAAGTGTTTTCTATGAATTAACTCATTTAATAGGTGTTGTTATTGTTTCCATTTTATGGGGGAGTATGTTGAAAGTTACATAATGTGTTCTAAATCACATAGGGAAAGAATGGAAGAGCTAGGGTTGAATCCAGTCTGGCTGTAGATCATATATTCTTAAGTGCAATATTGAACTTTAGTCTGTAGCCAGTGGGGGAGTTAGTAACTTTTCTCCTTTCCCTTTTTTAGTAATATAGGGAATTGGCCACAGTGGGTATGTCTGTAGTTCCAGTAGCTCCGGAGACCGAGGCAGGAGGGTGTAAGTTCAAAGCCACCCTCAGCAACTTAGTGAGGCCCTGTCTCAAAAATAAAAAAATTAAAAAGGGCTGGGGCTGGAGTTGTGGCTCAGTGGTAGAGCACTTGCCTAGCATTTGCAAGGCACTGGGTTCGATTCTCAGCACCATATTAAAAAGTAAATAAAAAATAAAGGTATTGTGTCCATCTACAGCTAAAAATATGAAAAAAAAAAAAAAAAAGGGCTGGGGATGTGGCCCAGTGGTTAAATGCCCCTGGGTTCAATCCCTGCTATCAAAAAAAACAAAAAACAAAAAACAACAACAACAAAAAAAAAACAACAAAAGAGAGAGAGAGAAAGAGAAAGAAGAAATCTAGGAAGCCACTAATCAGAGCATCAGAGCTGTGATTTAGGAGGTTAAACTTGCAGTGATGTCTAGGTTAGGTTGGATTTAGGACAGAAATAGTGAATGCTATATAGCCATCATTAATAAGAATGAATATAGAGGGTTCTTGAGTGTATCTGAAGCAGAGGACTAAAGTAAAATGAAGTCATTTCACCTAACTCAATGTCAAATATTACATAATATTTTTTTTCCAAAAAATGAGCAAAATGGCAGGCAAAAAGAGAACCAAAAAGCAAATTTTTGTTCTATTTGAAATTTTGTTAAAGATTTCAAGGAGCATTAGCTATAATTGATATTTGCCTTCCTTGCTTAATTTGAAATAAGAAATTATAATTTTAATTATTAAGAATTTTTGTTTTAATATTATGAAAACAAAGTTTGTATGTTGAAAGAATAAGAATGGTGTTACTGTGAATATTAGAAATAAGTGGTTTTGTTGTCACTAAATTTTATTTATCTTGCTACATGATTTCTAATTCTATAAAATTAGGTTTAGGTATATCTTACATTTGAGATTAAAGGTGTCTTTTAAATGCTTTGCATTTTGGTTATTGCTGCCATGCGGATGCAGGCGCACATTCAGGGGAGTTCATATATGGCTTGGAAAACTTTGTTTACAAGGACGTCAAGCCTGGTGGGTATGCATGATTAATTATATTCAACTCTATACAAATATAATTTTATTCATGCTTGTGTATAGTGAAGTCCATTTGACGGTGTGCCATCCTTTAGAAAAATATGGAAATGTAATTTATGTCTTCACCGTTTACCATCTTCCCTTTTCCCTACCTTCTGCATCCATCCATTCATTCATTCACTAAGTATTTGAGTGTCTTCTTGTGGAAAGTACATTGATGTCTAGGTTAGGTTAGATTTGGGACAGAAATAATAAATACTATATAGCCATTATTAATAAGAATGAATATAAAAGATTCTTGAGTGTATCTGAAGCAGGGGACTAAAGCCAGATATGCATGGGTATACAAACATGATTTACTGCTCTTGGGAATCTCACAGTTTGATCTACATATGTCAATTTTGGACTGCCTTTTTTTCTGGAACAGTAATAATTTCTGAATTAAGCAGTTCCTCTCTTCTACAGCAGTGATTTTCAAACTTTTAAAAAGCAATAAAGTGAATTTTGTTTTCAGAGGCGGGAGAGAACAAGACTTTAATCAGAACCCTGATAAGTACTTGTGTTTCTGCTCATATCCTTCTGGATTGTTCACCTTTGTAGTAACTCCAGAGACACCTCTAGACTACTGTCCTATTCAGCATATTGAGATTTGAAACTTCACAAAGGCAAAGTGAAGGCCATTTGCTTTAGGATTCATAGTAGGATTCTTTTATATACTAGGAAGTTGTCCAAATATAGCAATCATTTAAAAATTAATACTTTGATTTATTGAACTTTATGTAAGTCTTCAGGAACTTTCTATATTAATTTAATGATGAATGAATGGCAAGTGCGTTTTATATTTTGTATTTTATTTATTTATATTTGGATTAGTCACATTTCTTTTTTAAAAATTTTTTAAAAAATAAACAACAGCAGAATGCATTACAAATTTTATTACACATATATAGCACATCTTTTCATATCTCTGGTTGTATATCAATATGTTGGCACCAATTCATGTCTTCATACATGTACTTTGGGTACATCATCCTTGCTAATCCCCTGCCCCCCCCTTTTCCCTCCCACTCCTCTGCCCTATTTAGAGTTCGTCTATTCCTCCCATGCTCCCCATCCCTACCCCAAGATGAATCAGCCTTCTTATATCAGAGAAAACATTTGGCATTTGTTTTTTTGGGATTGGCTAACTTCACTTAGCATTATCTTCTCCAGCACCATCAATTTACCTGCAAATGCCATGATTTTATTTTCTTTTATTGTTGAGTAAAATTCCATTATGTGCATATGCCACATTTTTTTTATCCATTCATTTACTGAAGGGCATCTAGGTTGGCTCCACAGTTTAGCTATTGTGAATTTTGCTGCTATAAACATTGATGGGGCTGTGTCCCTGTAGTATGCTGTTTTTGAGTCCTTTGGGTATATATAGACTGGTAGAGCACTTGCCTAGCATTTGCAAGGCACTGGGTCAAATGGTGGTTTCATTCCCAGATTTCCAAGGAAACTCCATACTGCTTTGTATTTTGTATTTTAAACATTAAACATTCTGTTAGAGTTACATCTGCAACTATTGACTTCTTTAATATGTAGATTCATTTTGATAAATGGAAGAAGAATTTGCATGGCAGATTCACAGCATTAAGTACCTTGAAAGCAGTTTCCCTTCTAACATATTTACCCCTTTAATTAGTGTGTTTGACTATGTTGTCTTATAGTTACTTTAATATAAAAGATATCATGGAGATACATACTGTGTAATTTTGTAGGCTATAATTGAACCAGTTTTCTGTAGTCTGCTACTGTGTTTTCTGAACCTTTTAGAAGTAACCTACCCCGAACATATAAATGAATTCCAGTGACCCATTCAAATATCTTAACAAAATCTCTGGGCATTGTTAAAAAATAGCAGAACAAGGACACTTATAAAGGAAAACCTAATTAAGTTGCTAATTAATTCAGTTTCCTTTTTTTAAAAAAAATCCTTCTTTTTAGTTATACATGACAGTAAAATGTATTTTGACATATCGTACATACATGAAGTATAACTTCCTGTTCTTGCGGTTCTACATGACGTGGAGTTACACTGGTCATGTATTCATATATGGACATAGGAAAGTTATGTCAGATTCATTTTAGTATCTTTCCCATTCCTATCCCCCTAATGAAACTCTCCCCATCCAGTGAACCTCCCCCCATCCAGTGAACCTTCATTCCTTCCTCCGCCCTTTTTAAAAGGTGCATTAGCATGGATTAAAATGAGGCTCAGAATGTTGGTGATTCTACAATGACAATAGTTAATTTTGTTTATGATATCTTCATTGGCTAGGATTTAATGTATACTTCATGATCATTTCCTCTTTTTAGTTTCTGAGTGTATATTCTTTCCTCATTTGAATTTAGTTTTTTATTGTCATTGTTTCTTTTTTTCTTACCTTAGAGCAGTGGTTCTTGAAACAGTTTCATAATAATCCTATGACATTATTGGATTTTTAACTGTGCTGACATTTGCATTGCTTGTACAGAGGCAGGGGTTAATAAAATTGCTGGCTGCCTTAGTGTGATTCAAGATAGTACACCAGACTGTACTGGTAGTCATTATATTCTTCACTACCATCTACTCAGAGTACACAAAAACCAAAATGAATGTCAATTTTACTGAAAAACTTTCTTTATATATTAGGAAAAATTTAATATTAATGAACTTTAACTCTTGAGTGTATGTCTCTTTAGTATTCCATGAAACAAAAGAGAATAAAAACACTTCTGCACACAGAAGGATGTTGACTATCTCAAGGAAAAGAAGTTGCATTTGATTGAGTTGTGATCTGAACTAGTTGTTTTTTTAAGAAGGTTATTTTTACTTGACAGAATGCTGTCATTCAGATTTGGATATGTGGTAGACACTTCAGCAAAACAACTTCAAGTAAAATCAACTAGTAATATTTGTTGCTAATGATAAAATTTGAGCTTTTTGAGGAGAAATTAGAATTTTAGAAAACTTGTATTTGTCACCTTGAGCTGGGCAGCTTCCCAGTCTTTAAAGACTTTCTGATGAGATTCATGCTGATCTTAACAAATGTGACTTCTGATGTTAAGTAATGAAATGATTCAATATTTGGAAGATTTGCCTAATTCAGTTAAGCAAAATTTCTGTATTAACAATGAATGATAAAAGGTCATGCATGTGTAAAAGGCTCATTTAAAATGTAAGATGGGCCATTGATTTTTTTGGAGGAAAAATTCATTTACAAAGTTTCATATTCCATGATGGATCTACCTTTTACAAACTGCCACTTGTTGAATTTTGATGTCATGTTCGTAGATATGAAAAGGCCTTGAAAATACTCTTCCCTTATCTGGTTGTATATCTGTATTTAAATCAGACTTTAATAATATACTTCTCCAAAACCACATACCTCAACAGATTAAAGACAGAAGGTGGTATGTGAATCCAGCTGTCTTCTACTAAGCCAGATATTAAAGGGATTTGTAAGAAAGTAAAGTGATTATGAGTCTATATGCTATCTATGTGGTGATGAAATGGTTTGTTGATTTTAATTGAATTAACAAAAATATTTTAAAAAATTCTCAATTTCTGGTATGGTAAATATCAATAGTTATAATCTATATAAACGAAAAGCACTTTAGAATCTTTAGGTTTTAAGTGTGACAAAGGGTTCCAAGATCAAGATATTTGGGAACTACTTTAGAGTATGATTGAGAATCATCATTTACTGTTCATCAGATTTATTAGACTATTTCTTTAAAGAGCTATGCAGTGCTCAGCTTAGTTTTGAACCCATTTGGAAAGGTCTAACATGGTGCATCTAACATGGGATCAAAAACAGAACATAGGGCTAGAACAAATGTGTAACTAGAAAGACAACAAGTTAGATCTGAAGAGAATCAGAATCTGTCTCTAAAAGCAATTCTAGCCAAATGAAATTGTTTTGAGGGGCTATTCTGATTTGTCCTTTTTCAGATGGTATTTCTTGGAGAACTCAGTCTCATAAATAAACAGTATGTTTAATTTATGACTGGAATAAAATTAGGGACTGTCCTTGTGGCAAAAAACAATGATATTAGAACTGTGCAGATTCTTTTTTTTTTTTTTAAAGAGGAGAGAGAGAGAGAGAGAGAGAGAGAGAGAGAGAGAGAGAGAGAGAGAGAGAGAGAGAATTTTTTAATATTGATTTTTTTAGTTTTTGGTGGACACAATATCTTTATTTTATTTTTATGTGGTGCTTAGGATCGAACCCAGCACCCCGCGCACGCCAGGCGAGCACGCAACCGCTTGAGCCACATCCCCAGCCCTGGATTCTTTTATATATTTATTAAATTTTTTTTTTCTTGAAACTCAGGTTTTAGTCTTGTAATTGGAATTTGATTCTTAACTTTACAGTAGAGAAGTTTGCAGGTATAAAGAACAAATTGGAAATTTCAAGCTAAATTTCACATGTATTCTCTGAAATTTAAATCATATTGAGTTTGTATTTTATTAGAATGTTCAAGTATAGATTTTAAAAATTCATTTGAAAAGGTATATATTGTGTACTTTATGCCCAGACATTAATTAATCCCTGTCCTAAAGGAAGCTTCCTGCCTGGTGGCAAGAGAATTGTGCAGATGCTTCAAATACAGTGTAATCATTGTTTATTGGAATTTTATATAAGATGCAGATCCTAGAGCTGCTTTGAGGAGTTTAAAAGGTTTCATAATAAGCAGCAGAGCTGGACCTGAGATTTGGAAACCTAGAAGTTTGCCTAGTAAAAAAATTCAGGAAAGTCAGCCCAAGATTAGGGAACCATGTGTAGAAAGGCATTAGGCATTAGAAAGTATGGCTTGTTTTGGAAAGTTGAAGTATTTTTTTGGTAGTTTCTAGTGCAAGGATGAATGGCAGGACCTTTTGTGCCATGCAGATACTTTTTGATTTTATATGGCTGACTTCAGAGAGCCTCTAAACGATTTTGAAGACAGGATTAACAATCTGTGAGTAATATTTTAGAAGACATTCTGGTAACAGTGTGAAAGGACCTTAAATAGGAGATAAGGATGGAGATTAGAGGAAAGGAGACCATTCAGAGACTGCCTCAGAGTTCTAGAAATGATGCCTAGTAGGCAATTGAATATAAAGATTTGGAAATTGGGTAAGACAGGTGTTGGATAACACCAGAATACACTGAGGCAGTGCCAAATAAAAAGAGGATATATTTTTAAAGTAATAACAACTAATTTAAAAACAGTTAAATGTATAGTTTATGCTCTTATATTGTTTATATCTTTAACTAATTAAATAATTTTGTTTTTGAAGTATAGCATCCAGAGGAGTTCATCTGTTGGCAACATACTCATTCATTTCATTTATGTTCCTTTTGTCATTATTACATTTCCAATATTTTGATTACAGACTCAAATTGAAATGAAACTTCGTATTGTAAAGTTATATATATTACAGAGATCATTGCAAATGGATAGTTTATCCAGTTTTTTTATAATTTCACCTGCCAAATTATTTTGTAGATTAAAGTAGGTTATTCTTTACTGAAGAATGTTTTTCTAGACCAAAGAAAGTTTGTGAATCTGTGTTTGTATTAAAATAATGATCAGTTTAGAATAAGGTAAAGTAAGTTGTACCAGAATTTGCTCTCAGGAAGAATTCTCTTATTTTCTTTTCTGTCCTCTTGTCTGCTAACATGAATTTTATCCTTTTCTCACTAAAATGCTTCCACTGAGAAGGACGTAAGCGTAAAAAGCACAAAAAACATTTTAAGAAACGTTTTAAAGGTCTTGATCGCTCAAAAGGTAGGTAAAAGTAGTTTTTATGCCATGTGTTGTTTATACACACTGCCACTTGATTTCTGTGTTGGAAGGCAAAATTAATGTTAGATTACAGTTTAACTTCAAAAGTAAGTTTTAAGTTGAAAATGCATATTAAAATCTAAAATCTAAAAAAAAATAAAGACACTAGAATAGGCATAATTTCCATTGAGTAGTACCCTAGCTCTCCTTTGGTCATTGCTTGTAACGTATGTGTGAATTTCAATTCTTGAGCTTGTATTTTTCTATTTTTTAACAGATAAGCCAAAAGAAGCCAAAAAGGATACATTTTTGGAAAAATTGGCAACACAAGTAATAAAAAATGTACAAGTAAAAATCACAGATATTCACATTAAATATGAAGATGATGTAAGTTATTTCAAATTATTTGGTTTAAGATAGTAATTAGATATAATATTTAATGATTTTCTTCATTTTTCATATAGGGATTACTTGTACCCAATTTAAATCTAAGATTGATTTTTGTCTTTGAAGTATGTTATCATATCTCCTGTGGTGGGCTGCTTTTATTTGCCATCTCCAGATGTAAATATAGCATAAAATTATCATGTCGATTGACCTCTATTTTTTTTTAAATTTGTTTTATGTGTTAATAATACTTATAATGTTAAATAACTACTTTTCTTTTTATATTGACAATAAAATTAGTTCCAAAAGGTGATGAAATAATCAGTGGTCATGGTAGTTGGCAGAAAGGTGTCTAAAACCCTCCTCACTTGACTACAGTCTTGTTCTCTTTAAATTTCATATAGTTGAACTACTCACAGCTACTTACAATATATTTAGAAACCAAACTTTACTTAAAACCAAAGGTTAATATCAGTTGATTAATAACTGTGTGTATGATTAATTTAGTTAAAATTAGATCCCTTAATCTTAATATGTATTGTTCTTTAAAAGTTTGAAACATATGAAAGAAGCCTTGAATTTTGTCATTGACCTAGGAAATTAGAAATGTTATTCCATCTCTTCTAAAAATGAATTTGCATTTTTATATTAAATTTGTCTTAAGTTTGAATTGAATTAAAGCAGTGTGGACATACTAGAGTTTATTTTCCTTCCCCAGTCCTGTGTATAACTTAGTGTTTAGTAAGACACACTTGTAGTTTTTTTTTTTAATTATATTTTATATTGATATTATCTTTTTGGTTTTAAGGTGTTATTAAAGTGAATTTTGTTAACAAACATTTAACAGAAATCTAACTTCTAACGTCCATGTTCATTACAAACTCAGGAAAATGTGCTCAGCACATCAAGGAAGTAAAAGAATTATTGCTGAAACTATGTGGAGAAATGGGGACCCTTATACACTGTTGGTGGGAATATAAATTATACCTAATTTTGGAAAACTGTGGAGGTTTCCTTCAAAAATGAAAAATAGAATTACCATAAGATACAGCAGTTCTGTTTCTGGGTATATATTAAAAGAAATTGAAATAAGTATTTGGAAGAAATGTCAGCAGTTACATATTTATTCTAGTGCTATTCATAGTAGCCAAGATATGGAGCAATTAAAGTGCCTCTCAGTGGATAAAGGGAATGTTGTACACAGGAAATACTGTTCAGCCTTAAAAAAAGAAGGCAGTTTTGTCATTTGCAGCAACATGGATGGAACTGGAAATCATTACATTAAATGAAATAGGCTGCATTGAAAGACAAATACTGCAAGATATATGGAATCTAAAAAAACTGAACTCATAGAAGTAGAAGTGAAAGGATGGTTTACAGAAATTGGGGACAGAAAGAGAAGAGGTGGGTCAGAGGGTACAGAGGTTTGGTTTGATAGGAGGACTAAGTTCTGGTATTCTGTTGTACTGTATGTTTATTATAGTTAATAATAACAATGTATATTTCAAAATTATAAGAATAGATTTTAAATGTTCTCATCAGAAATAAACGGTAAGTATATGAAGTGGTGGGTATGTTAATTACTTCGATTCTTACATATTGTACTCCATAAATATGTAATTTTTATTTGTCAATTAAAAAACAAAAACCTCCTAATGACATATTAGTGAATGGGAACATTAATTTGAATCTAAACTGAGCTGTCTCCTGACTGAATACAATTAGAAAGGTACATTATTTCTTTCTATTTAATTAAAAAAATAGAGATGCACAAGAGTGGGATAAGTAACATCAATCATTTAAATTGCTGTCAGTGACCAAATGTATTAAAATAATTTAAAAGTAATGAAACTAAAAAGAACAAATGATTCTTGTATTTTATTTCTTTCAATGTGATCACCTTAATTATTGTATCTATAAGGCTATGAGAAATATAGAATGTAAGAAATGGGAAAAATAGAATAATTTATCATAAAGATGCTCATTAAATAATTGCTGTAATTTTTTTATACCTTTATTTAATTTATTTATTTTTATGTGGTGCTGAGGATCAAACCTAGTGCCTCACACATGCAAGACAAGCTCTCTACCTTTGAGCCACAATCCCAGCCCCTAATTGGTATAATTTTTAGGTAGTATATTAGCAACTGTGGAGTTGGGATTTGTTAAAGTTCCTTCTAAAATTGCAGCAAGTTGTTTTGAACCAGTCATCTTTTGGTGTAAAGATGAGTATAGGAAAAAAGTAAAATGTTTTGCTACAAATCCAGAGATCTGATATTAATGACAAAATCAGGCTCAAAAAGCTGTAGTGCTTTTCCTTTAAGCCAGTGTGTGTGTGCACACATCCTCTTTGACAAAGGTCCATGTGACAAAATTTGAGCCCCAGGTGGATAGTTTAGAAAGCTATTCTTCCTCTCACCCTACTTTTCCAAATTTCTGTCAGAAGCAGATAGTTCTATGGCTTGAGCATCTTTGGGATGGCTCAGACAGTAAGCTGGACACACTATGGTAGTTTAAGTAGTATGTATAAACAAAGCCATGGTACTGAAGATAAGAAACAACAGCAGCTTCACATTGGTAGGTTTTGGGTGAAGTGATTGAGGAAATTAAATATTATAATCTAAGAGTTTTTCCTAATAAAGCATTTTTGAAATTTCCAGAAATTAAAGGTTTAAAAAGACAGTTCACATTTCCAAGTGTGAACATCTTAAATGTTTTAAAAATTATTTAGAGGCAGTGTTATCTGTAGCACCTTGTTTTATGTATGAAGGACATCTTTAATGAGATAGAAGGACTGTCCTCTTTCAGCTATCTAGAGAAGAGTCTCTTTAGTCATAGTTACTGTATCCTCTTACTTTTTGTAAGAAAAAGACTTCCACTGGGAAGTACTATTTTAGTATTGTACCTGTAAAATATTGATAATGCCACCCATATTATTCTTTCCTCTCCTTTCTTTTCCACACCTACAGTTGGGTTGTATGACTTGTTTGTAAACAGTTCCTTCTGCTGACTATTGTAAAGGGTAGAGCATGGATTTGTCCTCACCATCGGTATATTTAAGTGTCCCTTTTCTTTGGTAGGTCACTGATCCAGAGCGGCCTCTTTCATTTGGTGTCACATTGGGAGAATTTAGTCTATTGGTAAGGAACCTGTAAATTATTATTTCAGAGTTACAAGCTGAATTGCCTAGAATCAAATATTACCACAGATAGATATTATAATTAAAAAAATTTTAGACATTGATGGATCTTTATTTTAATTAATTAATTAATTAATTAATTTATGTGTGGTGTTGAAAATCAAACCCAGTGCCTCACATGTACTCTACCACTGAGCCACAACCCCAGCCCAGATATTAAAAATTTTATGAATTATCTTGCTGAAGCTTTCTAAAAGTTTAACATTTTTAGTGATGCTGTTGCTACATTTTCTAATTATTTTGTCTTTCATTAACATATCAAAATATCAATATCAAATTATTTGAAAGGAATAAAATCTATAATCTAAATATGTGAGAAAAGTTGGGTTAGACAAATTACTATTGAATTATGTACTCAAACTTGGTATTGGAGGGTGGTATAAGTGGAATACACCCCCCAAATAGCTTATACAAGTATAAGTGTGTGTGTGTGTGTGTGTGTGTGTGTGTGTGTGTGAGAGAGAGAGAGAGAGAGAGAGAGAGTGTGAGTTATGTGGGGTTGTATGTAAAATTATTCATTTTGATAAAGTATTTTATAATGCAGTTTGCTTTTTCTCTTAAAGTTCTTATGGGTAGAGAGTTATTCATATGAAGAATGGACATTCTTTTCATTATAGGCAATTAAATGATGGGAAACATGTTTTGGGACATATAAATGAAGGAAAATAGCTAGATTAGGTTTTTCTATGGAGGAAAAAATGTGGTTCACTTAAATACTTTCAAAGTTAAGGGTAGTGAGCAATAAATTATACTGCTCACAGTTTGCCTGATGATTGGTTAAATGCAGAATGTTTCAGGAAGACATGAGAGGAAGAAAAATGGAAAGGTGGTGAACTGGCAGAGAAGCACAAGGACAGAATTAGGTGGCAACCTTAAGAATGATATGTGCATATAGAGAAGTACAGATTGATGTTGAGGCAAGAGCAACAAAGAAAAAGAGCTAGAGAAACAAAAGAAAGGGAGTCAGGAAGCTAGTGTTTCAGATACTGTTTATCCAAAAAGCACTTGAAGTAGCTTTTGATAAGGCATAGAAATATACAGTAATATCTCATAAAAGACCAGTATCTGAGTTCTGTGGTGATTGTTCCAGAAAACTTAGTCTAACAATAGTGGCCATAGGTGAGAACAGTATTTAACTTCAGGTGTCTAACAGACAAAATAAAAAGTACAAAATAGCATGTACTTCCTATAGTCTAATGGGCAGAGTAGTGTATGAGTGTAGTTTCCATAGTGTGTGCTGTTGTGCTCTCTGCATCTTTGCTTAGGCTCTTTGTACTGTTTTATTTGCCTGTTTTATTCTCTTTGTCTACCTAGTGAGTCTACTCAGGTTTTAATGCATATATGAGTTATTCTCTTGTCTCTTTCATTCTGTTTTTTTTTGTTGTTGTTGTTCTCTCTTAGAATTTACCATTCCTTTTTTTTTATGCTCCCCATTGCATTTTGTTAAAGACCTGTAATGTACTATTATACTGGTTATATATATGTTGATCTCCTTCTAGGCTACATTTATTTAGTGATACAGTAGTACCTACCTTTTAGTGTTTTTATGATGATTAAATGAGGTACTTTATGTGTTATACTTGTTACATTTTTTTTTGGCTAAGGTATTTCCTGCTTCAAATACTATTTGAAATAGCCACTTCAAGTACAAGTGATTATTATAATGACAATAACAGCAAACCTTCTGCTTGCTTTTTATCCATGCCTTTCTTTTCCCCTATTTTTCCAAGTACAATCTAACTTTTTAAAATCTAAAGTATTCTTCCCACCTCTTCTCAGGATCTCATCGTCCCCCTTATCCTCAAGAATCTATTCCTTCTTTCCTTCCTCCTTCTTTGCATCAATCTCCCTCTCAGGACATTTCCTGAGTATTCAACTAACATTCTCTCCTACCCTCCCTGACTCTTCCCTCAGACTCCTTCTTGTAAGCATTTAAACACATTCAGATGTCTTCTGACACAATAAAAAGTCTTAACCATCCCTTACCTCTCACAAGCTGTGTAACTACTGCCTTCCCTTTCTCTGCAGTCAGACCTTTTGAGAGTTTTCTACTTGTGCTAGCTTCTTTCCCCACTTTCCAATGATTCTCCTGCTGCTCCTCCACAGAAACCGTTGTTAGCAAGTTCATTAGTAATGCCCCTTCTGTTAAATAAGTCAGTATTGGCCTTGCCACCCTCAGTGTCTTCTGGAAACATGGTTGTGCTGATTTCCATACTGTCTTCCTACTTTACAGTCACTTTTTTTTTTTTTAAAATAAATAATGTGTACCTTCTTACTAGTTCTAGTTCTCTGTTTTAATTCATATCCATTTCTTTCCACAGTTCAGGCACATAGTAGCCCAATAATTATTTTCTGAATGAATAAACTTCATTAAATTAGAACATCCTCAATTCTGTTTTTCATTGTCCTTTTGATTTGCTATGTAAATAGATAAATAAGCCCCTAACTTTAGTAACATCTGTTAGATAGATATCTTTTATTCCTACATTATTTTGCTAATCTTTACAAATAAGAGAGAACTGTTGTGACATATCACATTTCACAGTTATTTTTTTGTGTTTTTTTTAGACTACAAATGAACACTGGACTCCATGCATATTAAATGAAGCAGAAAAAATTATATACAAGGTATTATATTATCATTAGAATGTACATATCTTTTTAGTTTCCTGGCTGTAAGTACTTGATATATTTTCTTGAAGAAACTTTGGTGGAATAGAATTTGCTATTGATGTGAATTAAGCCTAGAGTCTAGTTTTGGCTTTGCTTCATACTAACTATATGACCTAATATAATTGTTTACATACTCTGAAGTTTAGGTTCTTCACCTAACAAGTGAAGAAACTGGATAAAATATTTCTCAGTGGAATTTTAAGAAGCAACAAGTAATTGAGATATTATGAGATGTTACAGAAAAAATATCCTCCTGTTATTACTTATTAAAGTTCTAAGATAAACATAATTAAACAGGTGTATTTCAGTTTATTTTAAACTACAGGACTTATAGTACTTTAAATATGTTAATAAACACTGTGTATCTCCAATAAGGATCTGTATTTAAACCGTAGCTTTTTCTATCTTGTTAATCATGGAATCTTCTCCAGCATCCTCTGCTGGAAATAGCCATTGGTATTTGCTGGAGGGATCATGTCTTTCTTTTTAAACAAAATACTTATCAGGTCTGTTAAATGCTAAATTCCCAATAAATATTTGATAATCGAGTCTCTTGGAAATTGTGCTCTTGGAAGTCCAATTTAGCAAATAGTAAACTTACAAATAAAGTCTATGTATATATTTTGCCTCATTTTTGCATTACTTTATTTCCTTTAAAAGTTGAAAGTTGCAGCTGGGTAATTCTGGAGTAGTGAACATGAGAATAATCTTATGTTGATTTATGATTTCATTTTGTTTGTTGCTTTGACCTCTTTTGTTTTTGTTTTATAGCTTATACGGCTGGATAGTCTTAGTGCTTACTGGAATGTAAACTGCTGCATGTCTTACCATGGATCAAGGGAGCAGATCTTGGTAATTTCAAATCATTCCTGGAAAAATAACCTACATTCTCTAAGTGTGTTTAATAAAACAGGTTCTTAATGAAGACAGAATACCAGTCATTTGTTTAACTGGTACATCACTAAATGTGAAAAACATTTTTTGAAATTCACTATGTGTCTTCAAAAAAAACACTTTTGATTTTGAGGGTATTTGCAAAATCATTCAGTAGATGGTGATGTGAGAATCAAGGTTAAAACTTCATTATGGTCTTTTGATGGTATTCCTGTTACATTGAGGTATTTCATATGAGAATGATTAAGAGTATTAATAAGAAAGAAGGTAACTTTCAGATCTAAAGCGTATATCCTTGGCCAGTATTTTTAGCATTTGCGATGGTTTCCTGAAAAGTGAGAGATTAATTCAGTGCTTCAGTGTGCTAAGCCAATCTTAATTATGTTTCTTTACTTAGGGGAGAAAGGAATACCAGTTAAATTTTCTGAACTGTTAAATTTCAAGGCTCTATCTCTTTTTCTTAAAGTTCTAAAAGAGATAATTTGCTTTTGACTAGAAATTTATGGATGTATTTGTATTTGTTTCCAAAGATGTAGAGGAACATAGTATTATGATGTTTCTAGATATTTAGAATGTTTAAAAATTATCTACTTCTTTATCTTTATACTAAAAAATATACCTGTAAAAAATGTTTGTATTTTTCTCATGAACTCATAGTTACAAAGAAGAATCAGATACCCATGTAAGAACCAAATTGTTTTCTGTTATGTGTCACTGCATATGTGTACATTTTATTTTTCATTTAATTCAGATTTTTTGTTTAGGATCAGTTGAAAAATGAAATTCTTACTAGTAGAAATATACCCCCGAACCATCAGTATAGTAAGTAATGATTATAATTTATTTCATATTATAGGAATAAACATGTAATTAAATACTTTAACATACCTTTTAAAAAAATTACTTTGACAAATAGAGCATGTTAATTTTATACCTTACTGTTATGATACAACATATTTGGATTACAACTAATTATTTGGGCCTAGATCATAATATGGATGCCAGTGGAAAATGGGAGGGATGGGCAGTGTAGCTGCAGTTCACTCTGTGTAGCCAGCCTTCTTTGACCAGCATGTTTTCTTCCTGGCTTGACATTGAATTATTTTTGTTTAGGGCTTTACTCCGTACCCATCTTTTTTGCTTCCTCTCCTCCTTTCCTTCTTTAAAAGCCTCTGAGGTCTGGGTATTCAGAAAAATAACCTACATTCTCTAAGTGTGTTTAATAAAAACGGTTCTTAATGACGACCGGATACCAGTCATTTGTTTAACTGGTACATCACTAAGTCAGAAGTGTGAAAAACATTTTTTGAAATCCCTAGCATATCACTGTTGTGGTGTTAAGATAAACCAACCACTCTAGACATTGTTTTAAGTGAACTACTTTTTTCTGTTTCTTGGCAGCCTCACTTTTATTTTAGAAATAGGTCTCTGAGAAACCTGCCTGCTTGTTTACTTCTCTATCCAATTTTTCCCCCCATTTCAGTTTCATTGTAAAGCTATCAGTTTGCTTTTATTTAGTGTACTCTTTTATGATTGCCCTCAGCTTTTGTATTCATGTCCTTTCATATTCCATATTATTCCTCTTCACTATTATTCTCTTCAGGTTCTGTTGTAGTTAATTGCCATTGGATGTTGGGACTTAGAGTCTCTGTTTATAGACTTCTCTATTTAATAACAAATGTTTTCAAGTACTGACAGTTTGTGAGAACATTTAGTTTCATCAATAAAAGAACTAGTTCAGAAAGATCTACAACTTTATTCTTAGGTTTTTATAAATAGCCTGTTAGTTAAGTTGTTTATACACGATGAAAATTGTAATTATCATACATGGTCACAACTTACATAGTTTTAAGGCTGTCCGGTTAAAATTTATCACCATACTTTGCTCTACATCTACCTTAATATACCTTTTTATATGACTACTCAATTCAAGAATATTTTCTTTTGTTAACTCTAAGATTATATATGTAATGACCATTTTGAGAATCATGAAGTGGTGAGTAACGTTTTTCCTGGGATGATTTTATTTACGATTCTGTTCCAAAATTCTGCCACTGATTATTTAATTACATTTTATTTCCTTCCCTATATTGGTATTTTTAATGAATAATAAAGTCATTAAACATCTTGTAGCAAGGAAGAGAAACCTAATTTTATACAGATTAGCTGTGTTTTGAACATTTCTTAACTAGAAATATAGGATTCCAATTTCTTTGCAGATTCTACTTTAATCATAGAGCTTGACAGTTGGTAGTATGCAGATGAGTAGGTGCGTAAATATTTTTGCTAGTGATTTTGTTATATATACATATATGTTTATTTATTTCAGAGTTCTCATAATTATTTACAGTAATTTAAATGCAAGAGCATATGAACATCTTATTTAAGTCTTCCCATGTGATTTAAGTTTTCCAGCCAATATCTGCCTCTGCGAAACTTTACATGAATCCTTATGCAGAAATAGAACTCAAAACACCCAAACTGGATTGCAACATAGAAGTCCAAAATATTGCCATTGAACTAACTAAGCCCCAGGTAAGATTCAAGGGGACACTTTGAGCTTTGATTAGTCTTATTGAGTCTTGATTGCTTTTATCCTTTGCAGTTGTTCTTTCTCTATAATTGTCTGGTGGTTCTTGTGGTTCATTATGTTGAGATTGGAAGCTTCAAAAAAAATTTTTTTTAAAGGAAAAAACCTTCAAATTTAAGAAATATTTTTCTTTATCTGATCTTTTCCTAAATCTTAGAAATCGTATCAAACTAGACAATGGAAATGACATTATTTCCATTTAATTCATAGTTGGTAGAACATTTTAATGTGTTTTTTCCCTTCCCAGTTTTTAATAGCAGACACTATTTATAATAAATATTGTTTCTTTATTTTTAGAACAGCTATGAGGGCAACTCTTTCCTTCATATGTTTCCCAAATGTGGTTATATGCCCAGAGGGTTTGGATAGCACACTTGAAAAAATAAACTGAAAGGAAGACTGGAGATTTCACTAATGGCAATTTTAGCCCAGGGCTGTCCAATAAATACAATGAAGTTTGCTTTTGTAATTTTAGATTTTCTAGTAATTATATTAGCAAGATAAAAAGAAAATTATGAAATTAACTTTAATGATCCATCTTATTTAACCTATCATTTCCAAAATATCATTTCAAAATGTTATCAACATAGAAAATTGTGATGATGTTATATCTTTCCCTCCCCTTAAGTCTAAAATCTATGATATATTTTACACTTTAAGTACATTTAAGTTCAGACTAGACATATTTCAGGCACTGAAGGGTCACATTTATAGGTAATCCTTAGAATTGCATTAGGAAAAATGAGAGAGGAAGAAGCTACATTTGCATGTTTCTCTAGCCTGAAGACATGTTATCCACTCTTGTGCCTGTATTTCACTTAAGGTGAATTGTTTGTCAGATCACACAGTGTTGCTGAATTAGTGGGTGAGATGGGCAATTAAATAGCTTTATCTTTTCAATAGTTTTCTAAAGCATTTTGAAAATCAGCTCTTACATGGCTATTACTGAAATGATGTACCAATGGAAAAACACGTTATTTTAAAAATATTATTTCATATTAGCAGTTACAGGCAGAATATCTCATTATTTTTGAGTATATTTTACATTTTAACATATCTAAAAGTAGGATACTTATTGTTGGTGATGTGAAAGTTTAATTGGCAACACTTTTTTTTTGTAGTGAAGTCTAAAAATTACGTTATAGTATATAAATGATATTATCTTAAATTTTATTAAATATAGTGTATTATTTTATTTTGATATCAGAGACTGAACCCAGAGGTGCTCAACCACTGAGCCTCATCCCCACCCCTTTTTTATTTTTTATTTTGAGACAGGGTCTCTCTAAGTTGCTTAGGGTCTTGCTAAGATGCTGAGGCTTTGAACTTGTGATCCTCCTGCATCAGCCTCTGGAGCTGCTGGGATTACAGAGATGTTCCAATAATAGTGTACTTTTGACAATATAGTGCATTTTTGAGTTACCAGGCAACATTGTTTTGGAATCTTGGTAGACTGAAAAATAGAATAAAATCTGGTCTTTATTAATATGTGCATTGTAAAAATATAATTCTATTTTTGTTTTAATAGTACTTAAGTATGATTGACCTTTTGGAGTCAGTGGATTATATGGTTAGAAATGCCCCTTACAGGAAATACAAACCTTATTTACCACTTCATACCAACAGTCGACAGTGGTAAGTTAGATTTTGTTTATTTTATGAGATACATAAAATATGTTAGGGATTAAATTAAGAGACCTTTAAAACCATGTAGTCCAGCCACTTTTAAAAAGGAACAGATAGAAGGAGATGTCTTTGTTAATTTTTTCTAAACACATCCTCTTGTATTCTTGCTCCTAGATTTCCAAATTTTAACTTAGCATTCAGGACTTTCAGTGTTTCAAAAAAATCTTATTAGTTATCACCATGGACTCAGTATGATAAACATGCTGGCATACAGTCATGTGTACTTTAACATTAGGATATATTGTGAAAAATGCAACCCTAAGTGATTTTGTTGTTGTGTGACTATCAGGAGTGTACTTTTACATGAACTAAATCAGTTGTGATGTCACTAGGTGATAACAGTCGTGGGACCACCAGGGTTAATATGGTCTGTTGCTTACCAAAAAGTTACTCCACAGAACCTGACTGTACTGTTTTCCATGGTATATGTCATTTTGTGCCTTTATGATTTTGCTTTGCCATATTGCTTTCCTGGAGGTTTTTTTATTTAATCTATTTGAGAATTTATTGAGGACTGGCACTGTAATACTGAGCTCTTACTGAAAGATTGTAAAGAAGAACAAAAACTTTAACAGTGTAGGAAGATAGGAGGGAAAAAATAAGGGGGAGAGAGAAGGGAGAAACTGTTTCCCTGCTCTTTCTTAAAACTTTAAATGGCTACTAATAAATTTTGATTTTCAGGTGGAAATATGCAATTAATTCTGTTCTTGAAGTTCACATAAGAAGATATACACAAATGTGGTCATGGAGTAACATAAAAAAGCACAGGCAGTTGCTTCAGAGTTATAAAACTGTCTACAAAAGCAAGCTAACCCAGACCAAAGTATCAGAAGAAATACAGAAACAAATTCAGGTATAGTTTGCATATAGTAGAGAGAGTTATTTTAAAACTCACCCTTTAATATTAATTTTAATGAGTATATAATTTTAAAAAGAACAGAACTCATCTCTTTGAGAGAGAATTTTATAAGAAAATGTATTTATTCTTTTAAACTATCCCACCTTCTAATAACAAGTAAAATAAAATTATTGCAACCAGTGTGAGGAAATGTGTGTTTTTTATTATAATACTTGGAAGATAATTATCAAACCTATTTAACTATATGTTTATTAGCTAGTTATGTCTGGTTTGTTAGTGAAAGTGCCATAGTCAGATGGTAGTAACTTTCCTAAGAGTTCTGAGTCTTGCTAAAAAATAGCCTTTTCTCCATGAAAAAGGAGTTGTCTTAGTTACCCCCTATTAAAAGAAAACACTCCAAGTACATAATTTGCTCAATATGATCTGATTTAGATTATAGAAGTTTCTGCCTCTGATTCATAATGTGAAGAATGAATTGAATTCCTATTATTCTGAGATATTTGACAGTCACTAATATGATATATTAGAAAAAAAACATGAAATTGAAGTCAAGTATTTGGATATTTATCCAGTGTTCTGCTCATGGACACAAATTTCTTACCCTCTCAAGTCCAGTGTTCTCGTACATAAAATGGAAATAATATCTGTTCTACAGAGTTGTAAGAATTACAATAGAAAAATACATGAATCACTGGGAATACAGGTTATCCATTAGATGTTAGATTTTACCTACACACTTTCATATAAATTCTGCAAATCATTTTATCCCTTAGTCTACTTATTAACTTGGAGAATTTGCATCCTTAAATTTTGTGATTATAATGATACCTTTAGTACAATGGTTGCAAAATAATATACAGTATGGGAGAGTAAGAAGGAAGAATCATAAAGTTAATAGTAAAACAAATCACCTTAAATAATCTTGTTTCCATGTCCATTTTTGGATATCTATGAATTGCAGTGGTCCCACAGAAAAATTCTGTATGTAATGAGGACTTACTTGGAAAATTCATTTCTGTTATTGTATAAATTAAAAAATTTAAAAACCTCATGTACATTCCAATTTATACTCTCATTGCATCACAAGTATTGATAATGAACTAGATGAACCTCAAAATCAAAGAAGAAAATAATTTTTCATCTGTTGAGTATTTTCTTTGTTTGAAATTGTCTCTTTCTCTTATAGGACTTGGAGAAGACTCTAGATGTTTTTAACATAATTTTAGCAAGGCAACAAGCACAAGTTGAGGTAATCAGTTTTATTAGTTGATTTATGTTAATATCAGTCCTTTCATCCTAGGATAAAGAAGTCTAAGTTTTATGGGAAGCAGTTGAGATTTATGCATATGGGAATAGAGATTAAAGTTTTTTTTTGCTTATTTTAGTCTCATGAAAAAACTAAGTGGGAGTACTGGCAAAAATCAATAATATGAAGGGGGGAAATCTTTAAAACGTTTATAACTAAAATTTTGAAAAACCTCAAAAACAAAGTAAATACAAGTCAATTTTCATCCTGGCAACTTAAAGTGCTGCTGCCAACATTTTTACTTGTAGACTTTCAAGTTTTTTTCCCGTATCTACTTATTTTTGCCTTTTATTACCTATTGCTTTCATTTTTTTCTTTTGTTTTGTTTTCCCTTGTTTCTTCTTTTCTCCTTTTGCCCCTATTATTTCTTCTCTTTTATTTTCCTTTGTTCTCTTTCTTCCCCAAATTGGAATTGGTCTGTTTATAATGGTTCATAGTTGCTTATTAATTGGTACATTGTCCCATGTCATTTCTGGATTTTCTTGGTACTAAAAATAAATGACATATTCATACATCTCATCATAGAAAAGTTAGAAAGTATATAGATCAACAGAAGAAAATAGAAACGCTTATTATCACATATATTACTTTACACACAGAAGGTAATTGCTCTTCAGATCTTTCTGTGTATCCTTTGAGTCTTTTTATAGAGAAAAAATTTTACCTTAGAAAAATTTTACTTGAAATTTTAACTATATTGCTAATATAGAGCAGCCTTGTCAAAATGCTGTCAATAGGTATAGAATAGAAATTAATAGGGGGACTGTAAATTAATCTAATCATACCCATGAGCATTGTTTAAGAAGGAACTGACTTTCTTGACTGTTTCACTCTAATGTTGTGATAAAATATTGACTGTTGATGTACCTGAAACTGAAGAGGGAATTTATCCTTGAATCCATTTTTAATTTTTTTTTTTTTAGGTGATTCGGTCAGGACAAAAATTAAGGAAAAAATCTGACACAGGCGAGAAACGTGGAGGCTGGTTTAGTGGGTTTTGGGGCAAAAAGGAGTCTAAGAAAAAAGATGAAGAATCATTAATTCCTGAAAGTAAGTTCCAAGTCAGGTAATTTGTTATAATCCAGTAAAAAAAACCAAACCAAAACAACAACAACAACAACAAAAAAATATGCAGATTACACTTCAGCCTGTTGAATTTTATTTTTAAATACTTTCAAATAAGATCACCTCTGTACAGTAAACTATAAGCAAATAAGGCAGACTAGATATATAATGTTTAAATTTAGAGATCTCAACATTTAGCATTCATAGTTACCTTTTACATGAATGTTTAATGATAAGTTTCAAGATTCTTAGAGAATTTAAAAATCTTTAAATGATAACTGAATTTTCTTAACAGCATCTTTTTTGCTTTTAATGTAAATAGACAAATACAGGATCTTTGTTTTTATTAGTCAAAGTAGAATGCTAGAGGAAATTACCTAGCTGACTTTGTTGTAGCATATGAGTCTGTTGATTTCAGGATTTCAGGACACTTATTAGTTTGGTTTGACTTCTTGATTATATCTGGAAAACTGAAGCAATTAATTTCTTAAATTATTATCATTTCTTTGTAGCTATTGATGACCTTATGACTCCAGAGGAAAAAGATAAACTCTTCACTGCTATAGGTTATAGTGAGAGCACCCACAACTTAACTTTACCTAAGCAGGTAATTAGTTAGGTGTCTTAAGAGGTGTTTTGTTTCATTTTATTATATTACCTTGAATTGAGTTATGTAATTTATTGGCTTTTTAAGTAATTAATGAAAATATGTCATTATTAATTTCTACTTTAATTGTTAAATTCTTCAGGTCAGGTCTTATCAATTAAAATTCTCTCTTCAATTTTAGATTTAGTTGCTATAGTGAATGGGAGAATAATCTGATTAAAATGCCTTTCTATAGTGTTAAACTGTGTCTTTAAAATTTTTTTATTGTGATATATAACATATGTAGATACAGCATATTCAAAGTCAGAATGTTCTCCTGCTTATTTGATTGATTAGAAAGGGAAAAGGTATGTAATTACTATTAGTGTCAAGATTTACAAAATTGCCACCATCATAGACACCCCTACATCTTCCCATCATTGCTTCTTCAACAATAACGGTTATCATGATTTTTATGGTAACTGCGTCTTTGATGTCTTTTTGTTTTCTACTATAAACACTACGATTTTACTTGGAACATTTTTATCTTTCTGTAAAGGGCCTAAAAAATATGTATTCTTTTGTGTCTGGCTTTGTTGTTGTGAGATCATCCCCCCATTTATTTATTTTTTATTTATTTATTTATTTTAAAAAATGAGTTGCTCAAGACAATATAATGATCTTGACATATCATACATTTGATTCAAATGGGGTATGAATTCTCATTTTTCCATGTGTACAGATTGGAGGATCACATTGGTTATACAGCCACGTATATACATACAGCAATACTAGTGTCTGTTATATTCTGCTGCCCTCCCCATCCCCCCTCCCCTCCCCCCTCCCATCACCTCTCTCTACCCAATCTACTGTGACACATTGCTCTCTCTTTTTTTTCTTCCCCCTCACACCATCATATATGTATTTTGTATAACAATGAGGGTCTCCTTCCATCTTCCGTGCAATTCCCCTTCTCCCACCCATTCCCTCCCACCTCAAATTATCACTATTTGCAGACAGTATGATTCTATACCTAGGGGACCCAAAAAATTCCACCAGAAATCTCCTAGAACTAATAAATGAATTCAGCAAAGTAGCTGGATATAAAATCAACACCCATAAATCAAAGGCATTTCTGTACATCAGTGACACATCCACAGAAAGGGAAATGGGGAAAACTACCCCATTTACAGTAGCCTCAAAAAAAAAAAATACTTGGGAATCTACTTAATGAAAGAGGTGAAAGACCTCTACAACAAAAACTACAGAATGCTAAAGAAAGAAATTAAAGACCTTAGAAGATGGAAAGATCTATCTTGTTCTTGAATAGGTAGAATTAATATTGTCAAAATGACCATAGTATCAAAAGCACTCACAGATTTAAGGCAAGTCCGATCAAAATCCCAATGACATTCTTAATAGAAATAGAAAAAACAATCATGAAATTCATCTGGAAAAATAAGAGACCCAGAATATCAAAAGCAATCCTTGCAAGAAGAGTAAATCTGGTGGCATTACTATACCAGACCTTAAACTATAGTACAGAGCAATAGTAACAGAAACAGCATGGTATTTGCACCAAAATAGATTGGTAGACCAGTGGTACAGAATAGAGGACAGAAAGTCTAACCCATATAACTACAGTTATCTTCTATTAGACAAGGTTCCAGAAACATTCATTTGAGAAAAGATAGGCTCTTCAACAAATGGGTCTTGTTTTTTAATCCAGTCATCCTGTCTATGTCTTTTGATGGATGAGTTTAGGCCATTAACATTGAAGGTTATTATTGAGATATGATTTGTATTCCCAGTAATTTTGGTTTATTTTTGATTATTAGTTTGAATTAGTTTCTCCTTTGAATATTCCTTTAGTGTAGTTCCTCCCTTTGCTGGTCTTTACTTTTTTTTTTTCCCTTTTAATTTTCATGGAATATTTTGTTGGGAATGCTTTGTAGTGCCAGCTTTTTATTTGTGAATTCTTTTAGCTTTTGTTTATCATTGAAGGTTTTGATTTCATCTTAGAATCTAAAGGTTAATTTTGCTGGATATAGAATTCTTGGTAGACATCCATTTTCTTTCAGTGCTTGGGATATATTATTCCAGACCTCTTAGCTTTGAGAGTTTGGGTTGAGAAATCAGTTGACATCCTAATTGGTTTCTCCCTATACATAATCTGATATTTTTCTCTTACCACATTTAAAAATTTTATCCTTATTCTGTATGTTAGGGATATTTAGTATAATGTGCCTTGTTGTGGGTCTGTTGTGATTTTGAACTTTTGGGGCCCTCTAAGCCTCTTGTATTTGATTTTCCATTTTATTCTTCAGGTTTTGGAAATTTTCTGATATTATTTCATTGAAAAGGTTGTACATTCCTTTGGTTTGTATCTCTTTGCCTTCATCTATCCTGATAAATCTTAAATTTTGTCTTTTCATGTTATCCCATAATTCCTGGAAGTTCTCTTCATGGTTTCTTAACACCTTCTGTTTGTGACCAACTCTGTTTTCAAGATTATATATTTTGTCTGCATTGCCTGAAGTTCTTTCTTCCAAGCAGTCTAATCTGTTGGTCATGCTTTCCATTGAATTTATAATTGGTTCATTTCTTCCTTTATTGAGGATTTCTTTTCAGAATCTTTATGTCTTTATTGAAGTGATCTTCATCTCCTGAGTTTTATCTCTGATTTTACTCCTTACATCATCCTTTATATCACATATTAGTTTAACTGTGTACATTCTAAACTCCTTCTCTGTCATTGCTTCTACTATGGTGTTGGTGGATTATATTCTGTTATTGAACTATCTTAATTTGTTTAGGGCAATTTGTACCTTGTTTTTTTCATGTTGTTTGTGTGTCTACCCATCTAGCAGTATGGATCTGAGGCAGTACAATTTCTGTGCTATGGATGTATAGAATCCCTTGAAGTTTTCCTGTACTTCACCTTTAAGGGGGAGATAAATATTATCACAGTACCCAATGCAAACAGTTTACAGCCTTAACTAAAATAGCTCCTATTAAGATGTTTATAGTTTTGTTGCAATAGACAAAAATGATGTATGCAATTATTGTCTGCAGTATAAACAGTAAGTTTGCAAAGAGTTTACAATTTCAAATGATGGACAAAGCAGAAACAGAAGTGGTGTAAGATGTGATGTTTATGAAGAAGAAGGAGAGAATATAGAAGTAAAGATTTATAGGAAGCGTGCAAGAGGAATTAATAGAGGTTAGCTGTTTGCAGGAGAAAAGAGAGAAAGAGAATTCAGGGAAACATATAAATGAGAGGAAATATATATACAGTAAAAATAAAAAAAAATTAGAAATAGAAAAAAGTAATATTAAAAGAATACACAACAAAACTATATTATATTATTCAGAAATCCTAGTCCTCAGTAAACTGATGCATAAAAAATACTTGGTTTCAAAAATGGTAGATATGTGAGAGAGAAAAGTAAAGAAAAACGGTCTCAGTGAAAAAAATTGAACAATTTTTTTTTTTTTGAGTTCTAGAGTTTCTGTGCTTTTCTTCTCAGCAGTTAGCTGGGGTTGTCTGGAGTTTGATGCTATCTCCACCTTCAGGATGGTTGGGGTTGCTAGGGTGAGAGGGTTAGTCCTGGAGGTGAAGCTCCTGGAGGCAGGGTATAGGGCTTGGTATGCTCCTCTTTCTTAGCTGGGTGCCAGTTGGCTTGGAGATTTTAAGGAAGTACACCTCCAAGGCCCAGCAATTGCTAGTACATGTTGGAAAACTGCGCCCAGGAATCTCCTTTGGTTTCCACTCGTGTGGTATAGGAGTTTGTGCTTAGCCCCATACTTTGCCTGTGGACTCCACAATTCCTGGTCTCTGATTCAGTCTCTGAGCTGTATCTCTCCTGTCTCCAACCTTTCAAATTCCAGGTCATGTGCTTCTCTCCCCGCCAGTCTTGCAAGCAGCCAGTTTGGAGGGGGAGGGAATAGCCAAGTGGGTTTCCACAACCAGTGGGTTTCTCCAGCTTGTTTTTCAGGCCAGGCTTGGGTTTGCCAGTAATCAGTTCCCTGAGCTGCCAGTCCCTGTGTCATGGCTGCAAAATGGTTCTTCTGCTGTCCTTCAGGTATGCCACTGATAGAGATGCAGCTACTCCTGTACTTGGATACTGTGTAGCACAGCTCACTGTGTTTTTGAATAGTGTCTCCTGTCTCTAAGCTCTCCCTACCCTGACACGCCTTAGTCTTCCTGGTAACGGGGCTTCCTTTAATTCCTTTATTGCTTTACTGCATTCACATAGAGACTCTTCTGGCTTGCACCTCTGGCTGCTATCATAGATGTGGGGTTGGTGATCTTCCCCCTTATTTTATAAGATCTATTGAGTCCCTGAACTGTTTTGTGTGCTCAGTATTAGATTCCAGTAAAGTCTCTCCTAATTCTTGATCATTCACCCACCTTGTTGAAAAGCTGCCTGTCTGTTTTTCTTGGTTCTCATCATGGAGCCACTAGGAAAGGGACCCCTCCATTCGGCCATCTTCTGCCTTTTCCAGTGTCATTCATTCTTAATGGTGGGTATGCAGTTGTATTTCATTATGGTTTTATTTTGTATTTACTGGATGACTAAAGCGCTTTTGCATTTTCTTATGTATTTATTGACCTTTTAGACATTCTTTTTTGTGTGGCTTTTGCATCTCTTAATCATTATTAGGTTGTCTTTTTCTTGTTGGTTTGCAGGAATTCTTTACATATTCTGTATATGAGACCTTTGCTAGTTAGATGGATTGTTAACTATTTCCCAGTACAACAAAGTAGATTGTCTTTAACTTTTTAATTACTTTGCAAAATATCTTTTCCCACAGTCTAATGTGCATTTTTACTTTCTTAATGTTATCTCTTAATGGGGATATATTTTTATTTTCAGTGTTATTTTATTTGTTAATCTTTTCCTTTATGGCTAGTGCTTTTTTGTGTCCAATTTAAAAAATCTTTCCTTACTGCAATAGGTCATACACCTAGTCTTCTGCCAGAGGGTTCACATTATTTTGACTTATATAGTTAGACCTATGGTCCATTTTTATGGCCCTTTACTTGGCCTAGCACTCATTATTGAAATAACCAGGCTTTCTCACTGCTCTCACCCCTCATCCCTAGTCAGGTATCTGTACACTTGTGGAAATTCTGTTCTGTTACATTTACCATATATGTGTCTTAGTAGTAAGTTACTTAAACTTTGTAATCAGTCCTGTAAGCTAGCTGGGTAAATCCTTCCACTCTGGTTTTCTTTTAAGATTGTTTTACCTCTGTCCTTGACCCTTTAAATTCTCTATAAATTTTAGAGTCAGATGGTTGGTTTGTATGAAAAGAGCAAGATTTTGATAGCCATTTTATTGAATCTATAATTTGGGGGAGAACTGAAGTTTTTATGGTATTGAATTTCTGATCCCTAAATAAAGCATATGCCCTGTTTTTAGTCAGCTTTTTTTGCTACTGTGACTCTAAAAGGACTCAACCAGAACAACTGTAGATGAAGAAAGGTTTATTTAGGATTCATGGTTTCATAGGTCTTTGTCCATAGAAGGCTGGCTCCATTCTTTGGGGCTCAAGGTGAGGCAGAGCATCACAGTGGAAAGAGTATGGCAAGGGGAAGCAGCTCAGAAAGTAGAGAGACTCCACTCATCAGATACAAAATATATACCAGCCGCAGTCTGTCTGGGCACAAAATAACCGAGCCACCACACACCTTGTAGATTCAAACAGCAACTCTTTATTCTCGAACTGTCACTGGCACTCCACACGCCCTCTACCGGGCTCTGCATACCAAAAACCCTCTGAATCCCGCGAGAACTCCACGGGAACTCAAGGAGCAGGCGGGCGCCTGAGGCAGCAGGATACGCCCTATTCCCAGCAGGGTCCACCTTAAACCTGGAACTGCCCTAAACCCAAGGAGCAGAGGCCTGAGGCAGCAGGATACTCCCTATTCCCTCATCCACCCTGGTCCTTGAGCAGGGTTACCTTTCTCAAACATTCATGCAATGTCACTGCAAATGACCTGGGTCCAAGGCAAGCCCATTTCCACAATGGAGAGTCCCCCCTCTAAGCAACATTGGGTAGGCTGACAAAGAAATTGCCAAGCGTCATTTCTACTTGGCTATGGCTCTCAGCATATACCTAAAGCCATGCCCCCAGTGCCCCACTTCCTCCAGTCACACTCCACCTGCCTTCATTTACCACTCAGTAAATCCCATCAGGTGATTAGTTCACTGATTTGAGCTAAGGCTCTCTTAACCCAATCATTTCTTCTCTGCACCTTCTTTCATTGTCTCACATGTGAGCTTTTGGGGGATACCTCATATCCAAATCATAACATTTTATTCTTAAATAATGTTTTCTGGTTTTCTTTGTATATGTTGAACATCTTTTGTGGGGTTTGTTATAAATAGTGTGTTTAAAATTTTTTTGAGGTAGAATTCATGTACAACAAAGCACTAAGATCTTAAGGTCATTTTGATGAATTTGGATAATGGAATATGCCTATGTAGTAGCTATCCAAACCAAGATAGAGACTATTTCCATCCCTCAAACATTCCTGCTGACCTTTTCTAGTCATTTTTCTTCTCCTGCTCTCCAAAAGCAACCGCTTTATGACTTATGTGACCACAAATGGTTTTTTCCTGTTCAAAGCATTTATGTATATTGTTAGCTTCTATTGTTCACATAATGTTTTTGGTATTCATCCATGTTGTATGAGTATGGTTAGATTGTTACTTTTAATTATTGAATAGTAGTTCATGGTTCTAATATACCTCATTTTATTAACCATCTCCTGTTGCTTAATATTTTTGTTGTTTTAGTTCTTGGCTATTATCAAATAAGGCTGTTGTGAACATTCTTGTACAAGTCTTTTGTGGACATACATTTTCTGTTTATAGTGGCCTGGGAGTGGAGTTGTTAATTTTTCCATGCCTGGGAGTGGAATTGTTGAGTCATAGGGCAGATGCATATATGACTTTTTAAAAAAAACTGGCAAATAATTCTCCAGAGTGGTCATAATATTTTATATCCACTCCAGTCATTTCTCTTGTGCCTCTTCCTTGCCACATTTGATTTTTTTAAACTACGAATTTAAGACACTCTAGTAGAAATTCCATTATAAGTTTTAATTTTCATTTTCCTGATGGCTGATGATGTTGAGCATCTTTTCCTATCTTATTGGACATCTCTATATGTTCATTTGGTGTTACACAGTGCTTTTTGCCTATTTAAAAATTTTTTGTTTATTCTTTTATTATTTTTATGGGAGTTCTTTAAATATTCAGCTCATAAGCCTTGTTGTATGTACATAAAAAGATAGTACATGCAATCATTTGTCATTTATGAGCGTGTGACTTGTCTGTTGATTTTCTTAATGATGGTTATTTATGAGAAAAAATAATTTTAAAATTTTTATATGATTGGTACTAATGTTAGATCTGTTCAACAAATATTTGCTTACTAAAAGTTAACAAAAATACTTGCCTTTGTTTTCTGTCTAGAAATTTTATGGTGGTCTGGGTTTTATATTTAGTTTTGCATTCATCTTAAATTAATTTTTGTGCTTAGAGTGGCACAGAGTGAAGGTTTATTTTTTTCCATATGCAAATTGAGTCCTTAGTTGGCCCCTTGGTTGAAAATAAATTGACTCTCTCTGTGTGGTTGTATTGTTAGACTCTTCTGTTCTGTTGTATTCATGTCTGTTCTTATACTAATGCCCCCATGTTGATTATTAAAGTTTTATATATCTTGAAGTACTACCATTAACTTAGTTTTCTTTAAGGGTATTTTGGCTGTTTAGGTTATTTGAACTTACATATTCTTTTTAGAATCATCTCATTAATGTTTTCAAAAGTACATGCTGTGGTGTTGTTAGAGATTATCTTGAATCTATAGATTATTTTATGAAGCATGAATTTCAGCAAAGGGGCTGTTATGGTCAATTTATTTCTTTCTCTTTCTATGACTGTTCATCTCTAATTATTTCCCTTCTGCCTAAAGAATGCTCATTATATTATTTACTTTAATGCTGGTCTGCTGGTAGGTAGTTTTTTTAATTTTTGTTTTTCTGTAAATATCACTATTTCCCCCTTCTTTCTTCATAGATTCATTTTTTTTGTATAGAATTCTAAGTTGTTAATGATTTGTTTACAGAGTTTGTATATATAATTTTATTGTTATTTGTCCTACATTGTTTCTCTTGTATATTCAGCTGTTAGTTTTACTGTATCACTTTGAAGATAATTTCCAACCATCTCTGCCTTTGTTTTTTCTCCCATGGGATTGGGTATTGAACCTAGGGACACTCATACCATTGAGATATATACCCTCACCTCCTTTTTTTTTTTCTTTTGAGACACTGCATTACTAAGTTATTGAGGCTGACCTTGAACTTGAAGTCCTCCTGACTTGGCTTTCTTTGTCACTGGGATTTCAGCCATGTGTCACTATACCTGGCTACTACCTTTGTTTTTTAAGGAAATCGCTTTCCTTTAGTTTTCTAGTAGTTATACTGTGATATGTTTAGGTATCTATTTGTTTTTGTTTGTATTATTTGAATTTTCTAGGCGATCTTGAAGTTTTATCAATTTGGGAAAAATTAATCACTTCAAATTTTGTTTCTGTTCCATCATTCCCTTCTCCTTCTCTTTTTGGGCCTTCTCAAAATATTTTTTTGGATCTTTTCATGATGTGTCTCATATATCTTACTCTTTCATATTTCCAAGTATTTAATTCATTCTTTGGATAGTTTTTCTAATTCTTTAGCTATTTATTACTTTTAAGCCCATTCACTGAGTTCTTAATTTGTTTTTGTATCTCTTAGTTCTTACATTTTCATTTGTTTCTTTTTTTAGTGGCTCACAATTCTTTACTAACATACTTAGGCTTGTCTTTCATCTCCTTGAACCTAATAAGTGTAGTCTATGTCTAAGCTTGGACTTCCTCTAAGTCTAAAATTTGATGACCGAAGTTCCTGTGAATTTGTTTCTATTTTCTTATTATTTTCCTGATTTTTGCTCTAATGTATCTTGAATTCTACAAGTGTAATTGTGTTTGTGTGTGTGTATGTATGTATTCTTGCATGCATACTGTTTTTACAAATCATGGATATTTACAAAGAAATATTGAAAGTACTACCTTCTTCCAGAAGAGGTGGCTTTTTTTTTACTTCAGAGAAAATTTTTGTGTTTTGGTGTATGTAGCCACCGACAAGTGGGATTAGTTCTATATTATTTTACGCATTGAGATGATTTGATGCTGGGCTACCAGTCCTGGGAGTCTGCCTACTTCTTCTTTGCTCCTATCATGTATCTTTTTAGGGTCCCATCCAAAACAAGGGGATTTTGTTAGTGCCATTGTCCCTTGGTGGGACCTGGTTTTCTGTTTTGAACCTGCCACTCTTGCTGTTAGCTTTTAGGCTGCAACCACTTAAATTTTTAAATGTGTCTAGGGGAAACACATTCCTAGATTCTAGGATCATCTCTTTGGTGTTTGTCCTACCTTCAATTTCACTCAATAGTTTTTGGGTCACATTTTTTCCCCCCAGAGTCTTGTAAATATTCATAGCTATGAGGAAGATGTTCTTTATAGTTTTTCTTGTCTTGGCTAGAGAATTGGTCTGAAATATTTAATTTGCTTTAGTGAAAGATGATGAGTTGAATATTCCTATTATACAGTGTTTTGTCATTTTTCTTAATCTCTTTTAAAACTAAGAGAAATGAATTTTTTGGATCTTTTGTAAATGTCCTGTTGAGCAGACTAATTCATGGAATTTTCTAATACTCATTTATTGTAAGTATATGATGCCAGAATCTACCATATTTCACTTTATAATTCAAAGTATTTAATTAAGAAGAAACTATTAAAGCAATAATTACTTAAACTTTAACAATTTTCATTCTTTCTTACCATTCAGTATGTTGCCCATATAATGACCCTGAAGTTGATAAGTACCTCTGTTGTAATCAGGGAAAGTAAAAATATTCCAGAAATACTAAAAATTCAGATAATTGGCCTTGGCACTCAAGTATCTCAGCGACCAGGAGCACAAGCAGTGAAGTAAGTTTTAAAAAATTTATTATTTCAAATTATGATTTAGGTCCCAAAGAAAGAGTATTATTCAGCATTAAATAAACTGATTAGTAAAAACTTTTTTCCTTTATGTAGGCCAAGATAGTCTTTTTTATATTTGTTTGTTTTATTTTGAAACTATAAAGCTAATCATTTTTTCTACATACCCTCCTTTCCTTCACAAATATTATTAATCTATAGACTCCATATTGTGAAAGCTATGCATAGGTCCAGCAAATTTCTTTTTTCAAGTTGATAAGAGAGGATATGCAAAAAAGGTCATAATTCAAGAAATATGTAGCATATTAACTCACTTTGAGAAGGTAATGTAAAATTAAATACCTTGTAGTCAATGCTACACAGGCTTAGTTGTAGAAGAGTATAACTTGACCAGGAGAAAACTTAAACTAGCTGAACAGGACACTAGGAGAAGTAGGGATGCGATGGTAGGTATTACAGGTCACTTGGAAATAGATGAGTTTGTCCTTGGGGCATGTGCTTTTATTTATATAGCAGTGAGCAGAACCTCTGCAGTACTCTTGGGTTGTCTAAAGTGAGTTTTTCATGTGAATGATATGGAGTTAATAACAATAACAACAACATCAGAAGCAACAAAAACAGATTGTATGGGTAATGAATGTCAAGCCAAGGAGATTGCATTTTAACTCTGGTAATGGGCATGAACCTGGCTTTTGAAGAAGTTTAAGGAAAACTTGTAATTTAACCCATTATATTGTAATGGATCTTATTACTTCCTCCCTCCCACCCCACATTGATTGTAGGATAGAAGCAAAATTAGAACACTGGTATATAACAGGTCTGAGACAGCAAGATAGTGTACCATCACTTGTGGCTTCAATTGGTGATACTGCATCATCTTTGCTTAAAATTGAGTTTGAAACTAATCCGGAGAATAGTCCTGCTGACCAGACCCTGATCATTCAGTCTCAGCCTGTAGAGGTCATCTATGATGCTGTAAGTACAAGGAGAAAGTAATTCTATTGAAACCGTCTTGTATTTCTGATGTATGTTTGTCTTATTTCTCCTCTTTCATATTTAACATTTTTTACATTAACATAGGTAAGTTTCCAAACAGTTTTTTCTTGTTTCAAAAGCAGTTTATTTTGATTTTTCTTATATTTTTCTACCATAAAGTTGATTTATCTCTGCTTATGTTAAGTTTAAAAAAATACTAGTATATTAGAAAGAGTTTCATGTTCATTTTACCACCTATTCCCAAATAGTTCATATTGACTTCCTACTCCAGTTCCTTTCAACTTATTCTTCCTTTGCTTTCAATGTTCAGAACCAATTCAGAGTGGCTTGGGAGTGATGAAAAAGAATTTCAGTGTTTACATGGTGAGAAGCACTGGCATCTAGGTGTCACTGAAAATGCTGGCTCAGGTTCTGAATCTGTGGCTGTGCCCTTGATTCTGCCTGTCTTCACACCAGCAAGATAAGCCTGGCTTGCTACTCATCACACCACTTACAGATTGGCCCTACCATCACTTATTTTTACTTTACAGTTTAGAGCTAGATTAACAGTGTATGTGAGAAGCAATCTATAAAGACTTTAGAACTCATTGTATTCTCTAATGTTTTAAGAAAATAAATTGTCATTAAATTCACATAAAAATACCATCTTGAACATTTTTAAGTATATGCTTCAGTACTGATACATTCAGTCACGCTGTTATACAACTGATCTCCAAAAATTTTTTCATCTTGCAAAATCTCTGATTTTTCTTTTCTTTTTTTTAATGTTTTCTTTTAATTGCAGATGGACACAATAGCTTTATTTGTTTATTTTTATGTGGTTCTGACGATGGAACCCAGGGCCTCACATGTGCAAGGCAGGCACTCTATCACTGAGCTACAGTCCCAGCTCCCTGATTTTTCTTTTTTACTTTTAATTTTACATGCCAGTAAAGGTGAAAACCTTTCCTTATTGCTCTAAACTTCAAAATTCAAACATCCAATTACAGTTTCAATAAATGGTGTTTTACCATCTAATTGGAAGCTAAAACCAGAAGTAATGTCTTTTGCCACATATGTCACTATAGAAAATATTTGGCACCTTAATGATATGTACTAATCTGTGGCCTCTCCAGAGGAAGATGTAGTATTCACCTCAGAATATCTTTAGGTTTCTCAGTTCAAAGCGACAGTTCTTTAGAATTGAGTTGAAACCTTAAAATTTATAATATAGCCGATGTGGTGGTGCACACCTATGAGCCCAGCAGTTTGAGAGGCTGAGACAGGAGGATCATGAGTTCAAAGCCAGCTTCAGCACTAGCAAGGCTCTAAGCAACTCAGTTAGACCCTGTCTCTAAATAAAATACAAAATAGGGCTGGGGATGTGACTTGGTGGTTAAGTGCCTTTGAGTTCAATCCCTATTCCTAACCCCCCCAATTTATAATATAGAAGAATTATGTATAACTTAGTTGTATTTTAAAATTCTTTTACAGAAAACCATAAATGCAGTAGTTGAATTCTTTCAGTCAAATAGGGGATTAGATCTTGAGCAGATAACATCAGCTACATTGATGAAGCTGGAAGAAATTAAAGAGAGAACAGCTACAGGTAAAGAATCTGAGTGTCTATATAAGCATCAACTAAACTTTGAAAATGTTGTCTAATCTAATGTAAACATTATATTTAAAATCATATAGGTTGTTTTCTTCTTTGATTTGTATTCAGGCTGTATTATTTAGTGGACATAGCTTAACCAAAGCCAAATATACTTTCTACACCAGATGAGAAAGAATAATATCTGGCACACATGGTTCTTGCCTGCATTACTTATAGGAACGTTGCCTCAGAATGGGCTTGAGGTGGAAATATCCCTCCATCTCACTTCTTAAGAAGTTGAATGACTAATTTTAAAGATATAGGTTTTTGTATAATGTGGCCTCTAAACTCAAGTCAGCTATTTTATCTGGTTGCTTAACCAGGGAAATAGTAAATCATTCTGTCTTTAGATAAAATTGTAGCTGTGTTGGGTTTACTGTACTTACGTGTGCTGATGTGATCATATCCTATTGAATAGATTCAGTTTTCACCTCATATGTTGAATTGAGAATCTTTGAGAAGAATTAACACTCTTCCTAATGCTTTTGAAGTTAAATTCTTAGTCTGATTGTTAATAGTATGATCACTAATACTTAACTTGAACTTCTAATCATTTTCTTTTTTTTTTTTTTTTTTGGTCTTCTCTAGGACTTACACATATTATTGAAACTCGAAAAGTCCTTGATTTAAGGATAAATCTAAAGCCTTCTTATCTAATAATTCCACAGACAGGTTTTCACCAAAAAAAGTCAGATCTTCTCATTTTAGATTTTGGTACATTTCAGGTATGTATATATGCATTTTTGTTTTTGATAAGCTTGGTAGCTTGATATCTGATAACTTGCAGTTTTTTCCCTCACAATTCACTTAAACTAAACATAGACTTACTTTTTCCAAGCCTAGCTTAGAATATTTCATATATATTAGATGGTGATTAAAACAAAACACCCCAGAATTTTCTGTAATGGTAGATGATTTGACATTGAGGACTGGACTACTTTCGTCTTTTCTGAATTGGAGACAAACAGTTTTCATGGTTTGTAAAGTTTAAGTATACAGTGTTACTGTTGCTAATATATTTCGACATTAGGAAATTGTACACTAGGAGCATAGGTTTGTTTTAACTACTGTCAGTAACTATTCTTCCCACAACCCCCTTGTTGTGTGTTAGCATCCACATATCAGAGGGAATATTTGACCTTTGATATTTTGGGATTGTCTAATTTGATTTAGTATGCTAATCTCCAGGTCTTTTCATTTACCAGCAAATATCATAAAGTCATTCTTTATGGCTGAGTAATATTCCATTGTATATATAAAGCATACTTTCTTTATCTGTTCATATGTTGATGGGCGCCTAGGTTGGTTTCATAGCTTAAGCTATTGTGAATTGTGCTTTTATAAACATTGAGGCTGTGTCACTGTAGTGACATTTAATTCATTTTAATTCCATTGGGTAAATACCGAGGACCAGGATAACTTGGTCCAGCGGTGGTTTCATTCTTAGTTTTTTTGAGGAACCTCCATACTGCTTTCCAGAGTGGTTGTACCAATTCATGTGGAAAAATAAGAGGCCCAGAGCAAAAGCAATCCTTAGTGAGAAAAGTGAAGCAGGAGTCATCACAATACATGACTTTAAATTGTACTACAGAGCTATAGTAACAAAAATAGCATGGTATTGGTACCAACCACATATGAAGACCAATGGAACAGAATAGAGGACACAGAGACAAACCCACATTAATAGTATCAAAGTAGACAAAAGTGCCAAAAACATACATTGGAGAAAAGATAGCCTCTTCAACAAATGGTGCAGGGAAAATTGGAAATCCATATGTAGTAGAATGCAATAAAACCCCTGTTTCTTACCCAGCACAAAACTAAACTCAAAGTGGATCAAAGACCTAGGTATTAGACCAGAAACCCTGCACCTACTAGAAGACAATATAGGCCTAACTCTTCATAGCGTCAGCTGAGGAACTGACTTCCTCAACAAGGCTCCTAAAGTGCAAGAATTAAAATAAAAAATCAATAAATGGTATGGTATCAAACTAAAAAGCTTCTTTACAGCAAAGGAAACAATCAAAAGCATGAAGACACAGCCTACAGAATGAGAGAAAATCTTTGCCACCCACACCTCAAATAAGGTGTTAACTTCCAGGATATACAAAGGAATCAAAAAGCTTAACAACAAAAATAAAAAACAAAAACAACAACCCAAGCAGTACATGGGCAAAGGAACTAAAATAGATAATTTTCAAAGGAAGAAATACAAATGGTCAATAAATATATGAAAACACTCATCTCTAGCAATTAGAACTCCTGTATTTTGAATTTTGAATCTTCTGGAAAAGGTGACACTTTTAAAAAGTATAGTCCTAAATTTCACTGGGAAGGAGGAAAAGAAAGTAGAAATTGGAACTGAATTCTAATGGCCTAATTGCTTTCATAGCATAGCTAGGAAAAGGAACAGAACCCTGCTATTTAGGTGAAGGATGCAAGGTGTAGGGGAGCTGAGTCCTAAGCCATACCTTCTGAGAGCCAGGAAGAAGAGTTTCCTTTTAGTCAGGTTATTTGAGGCAGACAGCTGAGTAACTGATCTAATTATTGAAAATGTGCTTGGCACCTATTATTCAAACATAGCAGATGTATGCTAAAATATTATACTCGGGCTGGGGATGTGGCTCAAATGGTAGCGCGCTCGCCTGGCATGCATGCGGCCCAGGTTCGATCCTCAGCACCACATACAGGTTCGATCCTCAGCACCACATACAAACAAAGATGTTGTGTCCGCCAAAAACTAAAAAATAAATATTAAAATATTATAGTCCTAATAAAGTACTGTGAGTAATTACCAATAAATTAAGTAAAGTCTGGATTCTTTAAGGGTAATCTTCTCATTTTAGTTAGATTTTTAAAAATTTTTTAAAATTTAAATATGACAGCAAAATGCATTATAATAATTCTTATTACACATATAGAGCACAATTTTTCATATCTCTGGTTGTATACATAGTATATTCACATCAATTCATATCTTCATACCTGTACTTTGGATAGTAATGATCATCACATTCTACCATCATTAATTACCTCATGCCCCCTCCCTTCCCCTCCAACCCCTCTGCCCTATCTAGAGTTCGTCTATTCCACCCGTAACCAAAGTGTTGATGTAAGTACTTTCCTCTTGTGAAAAATTTAAGAAATTTTTCCCTCCATTTTAGCTCAACAGTAAAGATCAAGGTTTACAGAAAACTACTAATTCATCTCTGGAAGAAATAATGGATAAAGCATATGACAAGTTTGATATTGAAATAAAGAGTGTGCAACTACTCTTTGCAAGAGCAGGTAAACCACTGCTCATCCTTTAAGGTAGCTTTAGTAGTGTATGTATATATGTATATGTTTATGAGTTCTGACAACTGTTTTCATATATAGCCTGTAGAACACCAAACAGGACTTACCAGTGCAAATCACCATCACAGTTAGAAATAGAACTTTACCTAGCAACATTTTTATCTAAGCCCATTTTTGCACTGTAGCTGTTTTATCAGCTCAGAATACAAAATGAAAGTTTCATTTGGTTCAAGTGCTTCTGTCCTAATGCTTTTGGAATGTTTCAGTGTTATTTCCTTAGTACTTTTATTATTAAGTATTTTACTGCATTAGTCTGTGCTTCATTTCAGTACTACTTTAACTTCTGCTTTATAGATACTTGAGAAATATATATCTACAATATAGTACAGGTTAAACATCCCTAATCCAAACATCCTAAATCTGAAATGCTCCAAAATATGAAACTTTTTGAGTATTAAAATGACACCACAGTGAAAAATTCTCCTGGTCTCATGTGACAGGTTATAGTCAAAATGAACATGCACTAAAAATATTGTGTAAAATTAATTTTCATCTTACCTGTTTAAGGTATATATGAAATATAAATGGATTTTGTTTTTAGGCTTGAGTCCCATCCCCACGATACCTAATTATGTATATGAAAATATTCCCACAGCCCCCAAAATTTCTAAATCCAAGGCATGTCTTCTGGTCTAAAACATTTTGATTTAGGAGTACCTAACCTGTAGCTATAGTCCTAAAACTTTAAAGATAATTATTTTTCAAAAGCTTTTGTGTTTTATATTGCTTAAGTATAGATTTTTGGTCCATTGTACTTTAGTTTCTAGAGGCAATAAGTATAAACCATCCTTGAGTATAGCCCTTTATAAGTCATTGGAGGAAGGTACAGACATAATCTCTAAAAGCAGGATTTATATTCTTGTATAAAACATAAAGAAAATGTTGGATTTTATGTATTAGGAGCCTGTTAATTCCTTTAGGTGAAGTACTTTCACAGATGATTAAAACTGCCTTTTCTCTTATACTTATCTGTGAATAATTGTTTGACTTACAAGGTATAAAAGTCCATCAATAAAGATCTGCAAAGGATCCTTAGCCACTGGGAAATCTGTTTTTCAGATCTCTTTTTTTTGAAGAATGGTGATTATTACACATGTTTTTTTGGTCAAAAAATTTAGCTTGATAAAATATTTTTGCTTTGAAATTAAATGCTAAGCTTGTATATCTATTGCACTTAGGAACCATAAACTTATTTTTTTTCACCTGTGTTTTCTCTCTTCACTGTACCCACTCACCTTGATCACCAATTGTAAATTGAGGTAATAAATGCCTGGGGTTTTTTTCCCTTTTTGTTTTGAAATGAAAGGTATTATCGTATAAATGTTCTCCAAACATCTAGGATCATTTTTATATCACAGACTGACTTCAGTCTGTATTGAAAATAAAGATTATTTAACTTGTTTGCTGAAAGATTTAAAAATTGGTGTTCATTGACTCTGATAACTCTTTTTTAGTAACTCAGAGTAGTTTTCCACAGAATATCTGATAATTTTTTAAAAATAATATTTTAAATTATTTTTTTTAAAGAGGAAAACTGGAAAAAGTGTCGATTTCAGCATCCATCAACTATGCATATATTGCAACCAATGGATATCCATGTTGAATTGGCCAAGGCAATGGTAGAGAAAGACGCTAGAATGGCCAGGTAATATATGCACTTCTTTTGTATTAGAAATCAACAAAGTGACCTATATCTCCATCAGTTACTAAGTTTTAAGGAATCAAAATATGTATCTCTGTGAGCCAGAAAAATACTGAATATTCTGTTTTGGAGCAGAAATAACATTTTGAAGAAGACATTTGTTTGAATTATATCTCATATATCTCATTTCAGAATTCTTATTTGAATGTTGTATGAAAGTTGATAATCCATGTTTTTGAATGGATTCAATTCAGGATTCAATATCCATAAAATAAAATCTTAAAAAAAAATTAGAGGCTATTTACATCCCGAAACCATATAAATTGTGAGAAATGTAGGAAAAAAAATAGAAAATGAATTTTGAATTTAAATAGATAATTGTGAAATTATGTTGCTGTTTAAAAACCAACTTTATTGTGGTATAATTCTATAAGCTGTATCATTTAAAATGTCCAATGTAATGAAGTTTTGACCTATGTATAGCTCCATGAAACTATTATCGCAGTCAACATACTGAATGTCTCTATCACCTCCAAGTCTCTCTTTCCCCACCTAACTCCTTTCTCCTAGTCCCTAGGTGACACTGTATATTTGTGTTTTCTGACACTCTACATTTGTTAGGATTTTCTAAAATTTAATATGAATAGAATCATAGAGTTTTTGGTTAGCTATTTTCAGCATGATTTATTTGAGATTCATTCATATTGTTGCATGTATCAAATAGTTCCTGATACCCTTTGTCAGGTTGATGTTAAACCAGCCTTTCCTTACCAGATAAATCTTAATTGGAAATAATGTATTAACCTTTTAAACTATTGTGGTCTTTGCTTGCAGAAATTTTGTTATGAAGTTTTATATCTATGTTGATTGGGGGGGTATTGGTTTGTGCTTTTCCTGTTTTGTTATAAGGGTAATGTTGGTTATCTTGAAGATCTATGGAATTGGTATTCTTTCTTTCTTATATGTTAGGTAGATTTAGCAATAAAGCTATCTCAGCTTGGAATTTTCTTTGGAGATAATTTTAACAACACATTCAGTTTCTTTTGTAGATACATGTCTATTCAGATTATCTGTTCCTTAGAGTGCTCTTTTGTGTATTTTAGTTGTTTTGAGCAAAGGTTTGAAGTATGTTTGCAGTGATTTTTTTTTGTATATTTCAAGAAATATATTCATCTTGGTTATTGAGTTTACTGGCATAAAGTTATTTTTGTATTTCCATATTACATTTTTAACACCTTAAGAATCTCTAAGGTGTTAAATCTGTAAGTTAAGTGATCTTCACTCTGTCATTCCTGATATTAGTAATTCATGTCTTTTCTTTATTTTTCTTAATCTGACTAGTGTTAATCAATTTTGTTGACCTGAAAGAACCCATTTTTGGTTTAAATTATTTTCTATATTTTGTTTCTATTTTTTTAATCTTCCTGATTTCTACTCTCCTGCTTATTTTTGTTTTCCTCTGCTTACTTTGAGTTACATTTGCTTTTCATTCTTAGTTTCTTAAGGTAGAAGCTAAAGTAATTAATTTGAGGCTTTTTATTTTTCCTGATATAGGCATTTAGTACTATAAATTTCTCCCTAAATACTGTTTTATTCTACCCCAATAATCCACCTAGCAATTGGGCATCTGTCAACTTGAACTGTTCACAGTTTAGTCAGGAAGCCAAACATAAACCTTAAAGAGCTCTATGAGTAGCAAATAGCTGCCAGGAAGCTATTGACACAAACAAATGTCACGCAGTTGTATTGAGTAAGGAACAGAATAGAGCAGCTGCCCAAATTTACATGACAGATAAATACAGGCTTGGTGATTTACTAGTTAAATGGATGTCCTCCTTACATTTTAGTCAGGAGACCCAAAATAAACAATTGTACAAATGATATGTCAGGTGCTTCCCACTGCCATACATATAAAAAATAAAAGTGAGAAGATAGAGAATAATGGGGTAGGTGTTCTTTGATACTGATAAGAAATCGGAGATTCTAGGAAATAAAGTATGTGTGGTGATTTTGGTTTTAAAAAGTAGACAATTGTGAAGAATTGTCATAACAATTAGTTAATGTAAAAAGTTCTAACTGCATAAGAATGGAACACTTAAATTATCTTACATACAACTTTCCATTCCCTGATAATGTTGTCTAAATGAAGCATGAGTGGAATTAGATTAAAACATGTCCAAAGCAACTTTGACTTGACAATATAGTCCCTTCTCAAATTTATCCCCTCTTCACAATACAGAGAAGCTGACTTTGAAACCTTACAGTTAATTTATATTTTTAGATTTAAAGTATCAGGAGGACTTCCTTTGATGCATGTGAGAATTTCTGACCAGAAGATGAAATATATGCTGTGTTTGATTAACAGTATACCTTTGCCACAGAAATCATCTACACAGTCTGCAGAGAGACAGGTAAGTGGTTATAATAGATATACTGAAGCTTCTCTTTTCACAGAACTACCATTCATTCATTCATTCTACTGGGGATTGAACTCACTGAGCTACATACCCAACCCTTTTTAAATTTTATTTGGAGACAGGGTCTCACTATGTTGCCCAGGTTGACCTTGAACTTTTGATCTTCTGCCACCACACCCATGCCTGATTAGAAAATTATTATTTTTAAGTATTCATGGAAAGTTAGATTTATGGAATTTGTGACTGAAAGGACAAGAAATAAAGAAATGAAAGTAAAAACTTTATCAATTTGTAAAATATTTTAAATAGAGCCAAAAATAGAAATCTTCTTTGTTAAATTGCCAATAAACTAATGATATAAAATTTTCTTATATGTAGGACTTAAAAGTTTTAGGTCACTTTAATTATAAATGATCTTTGTAGCATTTCTACTTACTTTGAAATGAAATATCAGAGAGTCCACTGATGGTGATACCATTTTGCAGGGACCTGTATAAACGTGCATTTTAGTATTGTTGTTAGCAGCAACTAAATGACACAGAATGATGAAATAGACTTGCCTACTGGAGTTATATTTAGTTTTGTCTTTGTAAATGTGGATGTTAAACTTAATAATTTATAAAATCTAACCAATTATTAGCTGATTACATGAGATGTCTTATTGGAAAGTTTGTGTATTGTGTGTATGTATCTTTTCATCTTTGCCTTCTATTACTTTTTGTTCTTTGCCTCATTTATGTATATTTAGTCTTGCTAAATCAGTAATTTTAAGAAAGCTTTTTATATTCTTTGCCAGATATCCCCAATTCCTATTATTTCAGGAGGGACCAAAGGTCTACTTGGTACTTCACTGTTGCTAGATGGAGTGGAATCAGGTAAGAAATATAAACTGTTGTCAAGCCAAGCTATAAATTGTTACCTAGAGATAACATTTTCAAAAAATAAAGGAATTCTGAAAGTATTATAGTAATTTACTGGTTCTACTAATGAATGCTGTGACTTTGGGTCACTTATTTTTTTTTAAGCTCAGCTGCCTTCATTGGATGAATGACAGTTTGTGATTGATAGTACTTAAGATTCTAAATAAGTTACTTTATTTTAGTTTTTGCTTCGTTCTCTTTGTGATACTTTTTTCTATCCTGGTCTGATTTCTTTTAATTTTGAACTAGAATGTAAGCTTTGAAAAGGCAAGATCATGTCTATCCTGGGCACTTATAAGATAGGTGATCCCAATAAATATCTTACTTCATATTGAATAAATGAACTAAGGTAAAAAGCAGAATTATTTAAGTGAAAATAGTAGTGCTATTTGACTTTTAATTTGATTGTCACATGCCAAATTAAATCACTTTATGGAACTTTTAAAATTCAGACTTTTGAGTCTGTATATGAAGTTTATGTCTAATGAATTTTACTTTTGGGAAATTCAGGTTTGAGTGTTTTGTGCAGTTTGCAGTGGACATTATGTAAGACGAAATGAATATCTTTTTCCTTTAGAGTCTGATGATGAGTATTTTGATGCTGAAGATGGAGACTCACAGATTGCTAAAAGTGTCAAAGGAACAGAATTTAAAAAAGCTGCAGAGATTCCAAATGAGGAACTCATTAATCTTCTACTCAAGTTTGAAATTAAAGAAGTACGTAGACTTTTTGTCCACAAATATATTTTTGTTGCCACTGTCTTCTTAACTATAAGCTAGACCCAGGTATCAAGTATATTAAAAATGTGCTCTGCCTTTCTTACTGCCCAGTGCATGTGCATGCTTACACTTAAACATGTTTGAAAAATGAAATACTGTTTTTAAAGAACAGTGTAAGGATGACCCATGGGAATAATCCGATCTATTCTGGATTTCCAAAGACTATTAATTAGAATTTGCATTTCTGTAGAAAATCTCTGTGACACTTATTTATTTATTTATTTGTAATTTCCACTTTTGTGCTGAATAATATTGTTTATTGTCATGGTTATAATTTGGAAAAATGTCAACAGCCTAAAATTACCAACGTGTTTTTTTATTGCCTTTAAAGTCATATAGTAAAAGAAAACCTGGAAAGATATTTACAATATAAAACTGGAGAAAAAACATTATAATACCAACATTATAAATCCATTTAAAATTATGTGTATACATTTTCTTTGGTTAATAATAGTTGTTCATGTCTGGATGGTGGGATTATAGTTTTTCATTTTTGCCTGTTTCCTTTTTCATATTCTAAATTTTGATAATAAGTTTATATTACCTTGATAACAGAAAACAAAACATAGTAGAGATGTTTCTTATTGATTGTTTAGATCCTAAAGTGAGAGCTTATCTAAAATAATGTCAGATATGAATTGTGTGTACAAATATAAGTATTATTGGTATTTGTTTTAAAGAGAGGAATGTTTTCTACCATTAGCCTTCTTTGACTTCTCTTTTTCTTTTATACTTTGATCCACAATATTAGTCAGTTCCTTGGCTCTTCCAAATGCATTCAGATTATGACTCTTCTCTTCCATTGCTACTGTACTGAGTTATCATTATCTCTTACCTGGATCATTGCAGTAGACTCTTAACTATCTCTATTTCGATCGAATACTATGTTCTCCATATAATAGCCAAAGTGATCCTTTTAAAGTGAAACTAATCATATCACTATTCTTCAAAACCCCTGGCTTCATATCTTTCTCAGAGTAATGACTCAGGCTTTACTGTGGCCTATAAGGCCTTCCACAGGTCACCCCACATGAATGTTTGGCTTTGTTTTTAGTTCTTTCCCACCTTGCTCACTCTGCTGCAGTCATATTTCGTTTATTCCTTCAATAAATATGTATCCAGGTACCATCATGTACCAGTCATTATACATGAAGGAAACAATAGTGAGGAATGTTTCTGCCTCATGAAGTTTACACTTTTCTTTTTTCTTTTTTATGTATACCAAAGCACATTCTTTGTGTTTGCCTTTTCCTTTGCCTGGGACACCCTTTACCTGCATGCCTTGATTCTTTACTTGCTTCAGGTATTTGCTCAAATGTCATTTTATTGCAAAGTCTTGATCACACAACACATGATAGCAATGTTCATTTTCTCTAGAATATATCTTCACGAGGACAAGGACCATGTCTGGTCTGTTTTCCTTGGTGTGTCCTTGGTTGATGGCATAGCCTGATACATATTAGAAAATACCCAGTAAATATTTCATTGAATATTGAATGATGAAGTAAAGTGAAAAACAGCCAGACACTGAAGGAAAAAATAGTATTGCTATTTGAAAATATTTTCCCAGTGTGACTTTTTTTTTTTTTTAAACAATCTTGAAGTTATAAATATTTTGCAGGCTGGAGATAGAGCTCAGTTGGTAGAGTGCTTGCCTCCCATGCAAAAGGCCCTGGGTTCAATCCCCAGCACCAATAAATAAATGAATAAATAAATGAATAAATAAATGAATAAATGAATGAATAAATGAATGAATGAATAAATAAATAAATAAATAATTCTGTAATAAAATTTATCTTTATGTCCTACTCTTAGTGTATATTTAGAAAATTATCATAAAAATACTTGGTTGGCATGGTGGTGTCACCTGTAGTCCCAGCACATAGGAAGCTAAGCTACGAGGATCCCTTGAGTTCAGAAGTTGAACACCATCCTGGGTAACATAGCAAGACCCAAAACAAAAACAACAAAAACTTACCCATGATTTTATATATTACTTTTTATATCATTTAATAAAAAATTTATTTCTATGTTTATTTATTTTTAGTTCTTTCCCACCTTGCTCACTCTGCTGCAGTCATATTTCGTTTATTCCTTCAATAAATATGTATCCAGGTACCATCATGTACCAGTCATTATACATGAAGGAAACAACAAGTATAAGTATAAACACTTTTATACTTATACTTTTTTTTGTGTTATCAGAGATTGAACTTGGGGGCACTCGACTACTGAGCCACATCTCCAGCACTATTTTGTATTTTATTTAGATACAAGGTATCACTGAGTTGCTTAGGTCCTTACTAAGTTTCTGAGGCTGGCTTTGAACTTGTGATTCTCCTGCCTAGGCCTCCTGAGCTGCTGGAGTTACAGGCATGCACAATCGTGCCCAGCTGTACTTAATACTTTATTGTGCTACCTTTTGTTATCTTAGTGTTATTCTGCTAACACTCCTGGTTTTTCTTAAGTAAAATTGTGTATAATTAAGTATAATTGTGTCATCTGCTACTAAGATTAATTTTAGCCTTTTTTTATTCAGCATTTTTGTCATTCTGATTACTATTCTTGGCTGTCAAATTACTCTAACACTTAGGAGCTTAAAACAGCTATTTTAGTTTGCTCACAGTTTGTGGGTTAGGAATTCTAGAAGGATCCAACTGGGTTATTTTATGTATAGTCTTTCATTTCAGACATGTATTGCTTGGGGATGCAATCTGAAGTCCATGGTGGATGTCCATAGTTGTTCACTCACTAGGCTGCTAGCTCCTACTGGTTGTAGGGTGGGGGCCCTTTTGGGGCTATTGTCTGAAGCACATATTCAGGCCTTCCCCTGATTGATAGTGTCAGGGTAGCTGAACTTCTTACATGGCAATTAGCTTTCTCTAGGGTCAACTTTCTGAGGTGGGAGTTTAAAATTCTGTCATCAGAATTTATTGCGAGGTGACCAGCATCCCACTAGGGTAGGTTCCTGCTTAGGAGGTGTGAGATGCCTGGAAGTAAAAAGTCTGAAATAATTAGTAAGAAATAAAGACAGAGCCAGAAATTAATAAAAAGGGAAGCATATAATAGGTTTTTCAGTCCTGATAGGAGCTGGAACTGAACAACTGAACAAAGGGTCTGATTCTTTATTTAAGGGAGAGTACATCAAAGGCAGGGTTAAGGTTTCAGCGGGAGGAGTTCAGTGCTTGCTTCTGGATGTAGCTGGGGTCTTGCTGTAAACAGGTTCATTGGCATTTTGTCAAGCTGCACCCATCTCTGAGAGGCTTTGTGGCTTCTGCGAGTCACCCCATCTCTGGTGCGGTGCTGTGCTGAACTTGTGATGGAGCGAGGTAGGAAGCCACATGAACCAGACTTTCTCAAACTAGCAGGGTTGCTGCTAGAAGTTTCCCATACTAGGCTTTCCTCCCTAAAAGGCTTCAACATCATTTTAGTTCACTCACAGTTCATGGATAGCTTCCTGCAAAATTCATTATAGTATAATTTTTTTATACGCTATTGATTGAAGTATTCACAAGCCTGGCCAGGTTGAAAAGGTGGGGACAAAGATTTCTACCTTTTGATGAGTGTGTTAAAGAACTTGCAAGTTTTAAAATATTGCCACATGTGCCTGGTGTGGTGGCATATGTCTGTAATTCCAGTGGCTGGGGAGCCTGAGACAGGAGGATCACAAGTTCAAAGCCAGCCTCAGCAACAGCGAGGCACTAAGCAACTCAGTGAGACCCTGTCTCTAAATAAAATACAAAATAGGGTTGGGGATGTGGCTCAGTGGTCTAGTGTCCCTGAATTCAATCCCCAGTAACCCCTGCCACCAAATTACCACACATGTTCTTTTTTTTATTGGCTGAATATATTGTCTGTAATTTCTAGAATTAAGTAGTAGTATGCTAATGAACATTCTTGTCTTACTTTTCACTTTAATAAAATGCTTTTGGTGATGCTTCTGTCATCACCAAATATGACCTATTTTAAGAAAATCATATTAAGAATTCGTAGTTTTTCTATTTTTCTAAATTTAAAAATCAATAATGTTAAATTTTATAAGAATATTTTATAAGTGTACCTATATTCTTGATAATAAAATTTAAGGTAATAATTTCCAATCAGGAATATGAGTAGTGTTTCCACTATTGTCATGGTAGATATGTATGGAGAAAGATTTGGTTTTCTTATTTTAAGTATGATATACACTTTTCTTATTAGATGTGATAATTCTTTTAGGTGATTTTGGAATTCACTAAAGAACAGAAAGAAGAAGATACAATTCTAGTATTTAATGTTACACAGTTAGGAACAGAGGCGACAGTAAGAACATTTGACTTAACTGCAGTGTCTTATTTAAAGAAAATCAGCTTGGATTACCATGAAATTCAAGGTAATAGTTTAAAAAAATAGAAATAATGGCCAGTAATAAAAATAGCACTTTTGTGTGTCTGAAGCACTTTTATTTACATAATAAATAATAGCAAATACTGTTCTACAGTATTCACTACAAATAATAACTTTCAATTTTTATAACAATGCTGTGAAATAGGTAGCATTATTATCTCCAGTTGATATCTAGCAAAGTCATAGATTGGTCAGATTGGTCATATAATTTATCCATGAATGAACTGATAAGTAGGCTTTAGGCTGATTGCCAAGTTCGATATCATGTAACTCATGAATGGCAAAAGCATAGAATTTGTCTCTGGTCTTATGATATTGAAGGTCTTGTTTTATTTAATTGTGTTCATGTATCAACAAGAAGCACCAGTTATCCAAATTAAAATGGTAGAATGCAAAGTCAACTCTTAGAAGCTTTTATAGTTTGTTTACCATTTACCTTGTGTGCTCATATTTTTGAGACATGAAGGAAGGGATAAATCCACATAATTAAAATGACCTAATATTTGCCTAATGCTTTTGTCAAATATAAAGACCTATGTTTTATAATTTTAAGCCTTCGTTTGGAAGAAAAATGTTTTATGTTATTAATATTCTGTAGGTATTGTCTTAATACAGTGTTTACATTACTGCCTTAAGGGAAAATATATAATCAATGTATTTCTAAGCCTTTTTTTAAGGGAAGGTTGAGACCTCAGTGGGCAAGGGAAAATTAGATGTCTTAGAAGCAGGAGTTATAAATTGTGAATAGTAAAATGTGGATGAAATGGTGGCTCTATCAGTCCTCTCTGCATAGCTTTTGGCGGCAGTACCTTGGCACTTCTACGTAAGGATTTAGAGAACATTTAATAGAACTTCTTATTCTTAAGATAAAAATAAAGTTTTAATAATTCTCCTTCCTTAAAAAAACCTTTTCTATGTAAATTGACTCTCAGCCTAAACAAAGGAAAATTATTTAATTTTCTCGAATAAATTACTTTTTGTAAAATTTTATAGTGCAATAGGATATTAGATTGTTTTAGTCCAGCCTTTTGGTTATATTATTGAGAAAAAAAATAAGTAGCCTTTGGTAAGGATAGAGATGAACTAGAAGTCATATTTCCTGGTTCTTAAACCTATAGTTTATTCTGCTGCCCTAGACATGCACAAGACAGCCTTAAAATATGTAGGAGATGTTTTTATTATTTTGAAAACAAATAAAAATCAAGCAAAAGTAAATAGGAATTTTTTTAAAGTAAGTTGGATTTCTTATATAAAGATTTGTAATTTTCAGTAACCATGAAAATATGAACAGATATTTTTTAAAGCTTAACTAGTATTTTTAGAAAATAAAAAGATATCTAGAAAGTTTCAAAATTTTAGAAGAGCTATTTATTGGCTTTCCTTTTTCTTCAATTTAGGATCTAGAAAGAAACCCCTTCACTTGATTAGTTCTTCTGACAAACCTGGATTAGATCTTTTAAAAGTGGAATATATTAAGGTAAGGACCATAGAATGATTGTGTATTTGTTGTATACTCAAAACTATACTCTGAGGAAAAAAGATAACAGTATATTACTAATGGTTCTGGATGTGTTTTCATTTTTAATTATAGGGATAACTACTATTTCCTCTTCCATTGTATACCTTCTTTCTCTTTCACTGTAATAGCCCTTCAGTACAGGGCTTTATGAAATCATTAAGCTACTAATCCCCAAAGGTGGAAGCCTGGGATGAAGTTGGTGCTGTTTCTGTCTTCTGGGGCATATTCATGTGTCTCCACTCACTGTATCCAAAGGTGACATTTGGCCTCGTATTCTTCATCAAAAGGAAAAGTTAACTTAGATTGGGTTAGAGGAAACTGCTAGGATTGACAAGAGACTCAAATATATCACATGAAAAAGCAAAACAACAAAACTAGAAAAATAGATCACATGAAAAATGCTGAAGAAGAAACTGATGGTATTTGGTTGCATTCAGGATTAGTTGATTTGTTTAATCAATATTCACCAGCTATTTATTGAATTTCTGTTATCAAATGCCTTTACTGTTAGGCACTTGAATACAGATATGAGAAATACTCTTTGTTCTCAAGGAAATTATATACTAGAATGGCATGATAGGCAAGGAAACAACCAAATATAATATTGATTGGTGGACAACATAATTGATTCTCTAAGAAAGAAAAGCACAAAATAGTGTAGGAGCAGAAAGTTAGGGAAACTAGTCTGGCCAAAAAGTTTCTCACAGGTGGTAAATTTTCTGAGTTTAAATTTACTATGTTTATTCCCAGTAGATAGAACTAGGACCAGGGGTGGGTTATGTGGGTTATGATGGGAGATGAATGTTTTGTTTATTGTTTGTTTGCTTTTTACTCAGTATGAAGAACTCATTGAAACAAAACATTCTTTAAAGATTGCAATTCCTTGTAGGGAGACAAGATTTCTTTCACTGGAGAGATTTATTTATATTTGCCAAAGACTTATTATTTTTTTTTAAGTAATTGGAGTTGAGCCTAGGATTTTGTATACTAGGCAAGTGCTTGTTCTTCCACTGAATTACATCCCTGTCCCTTTTTATTTTATTTTGGGAGAGTGTCTCACTAAGTTTCCCAGGCTCTGCTTGAACTTAACAATCATCTGCCTTCGTCTCCAAAGTAGCTGGGACTGTAGGTATGTGCCATCACACCCAGATCTGCCAAAGACTTTATAGAGAGATTTAAGCATTAAGTAATGGATGGACTCTATGGAATTTATATTTTCCAGCCTTCAGAGTTTATCATTCTTCCCAGAATTCAATGAACATCATCCCAGGCTTGAAGAGAAAACATTTACATTATTACAATAAGTTTTTTGGATATAACATTAAAATAATGACAGTAAAATTAAATATATAATATACATACAAATATATTTATAGATAAATATAAGTAAATTAACCAGATATTATAAATAAAGGATTTATTTGCTTTGGTCTTAATTCGTTCCTTAGAAATTTTCTTTCTTTTTTCAGGCTGATAAGAATGGACCAAGCTTTCAAACTACTTTTGAAAAAACGGAACAAACACTTAAGGTAAAGGATTTTATTAAACAAATATATTCCTTTTGAAAATAACCTATTCTGGAAGTGTTCACTGTCCTCTAAGGAATATTGATGGGTTATTTGATGAGACCATTGAAAGTTATAAATTAACCGTGTAGATACTTAGCTTGCTCTATGTCTGTGATTCAGTTTATTAAAGCAGTTGTTTTGACTTACTGTATCATATCCTACTATAATCTTTTCTAAGATTTCGGTATTATTTCTAGGGAAGGGAGTACTATAGAAAAAGTAACTTTGATATGTAGAGAACTAACAGGATTCGAAATGATGGTGGAATGATGGTGGAATGTGATGGACATTATTATTCAAAGTACATATATAAAGACACAAATTGGTGTGAATATACTTTGTATACAACCAGAGATATGAAAAATTGTGTTTTATATGCATAATAAGAATTGTAATGCATTCTACTGTCATATATAAATAAAAATTAATAAATAACTAACAGGATTCTAAACAAACCAAACTAAATAACGTCTTGTAATATAGGAGTTAAGAAGTCTATAAGGTATAAAGAAAGGTGGTAAGTAATTTTGAAGCTATTACTTCTTAGGCAGTACTGTAGAGGAAGAAGAAGAAAAGTACTTGTGTGTTACACTAAAATGAAAATGAGAGATATGACTTTAAATGGATACTTTTGAGAGATGGGAAAATCTGCCAAAATCTTCAAAACCTTCCTTTTTGTGGTTTTTGTATCAATTTAGTGTTTTGAGGAAATGAAAAATTGTTTTCTGTGAACAAATTTTGATTTTATTCAAATGTGCTATTAGAAAGCCACACATTCTTGGAATTAATATGTGTTCCTACCTTCGCTTTAAAGAGTCTTTGTTTTTAAAACATGTAGTACTTGTTTCTTACAAGTCATATATTCTGTGTTTCTTTTTAAATGATGGAACCATTATTGTGGTTTTTGGAGATCACTTAGTAACTGGGAATTTTTTACAATTGAATCTTATATATTTAAATTTTATTGGTGCTACTTTTGGAATCATTTCTAAACATATTAGTAGCCCATAGTGGTCCTGGAGTTTTGTAGTGGTTCTGGAGTTTTATTTTCTGATTTGTATCTTTCAAATAATCATAATAAATGTGCTATTAAGATCCAGTAAGGGGGCTGGGATTGTGGCTCAGCAGTAGAGTGATCGCCTAACACGGGCGGGACACGGGTTTGATCCTTAGCACCACATAAAAATAAAATGCATTGTGTTGTGTCCAGCTACACCCAAAAGATAAATATATTTTAAAAATCCAGTAAGTCATTATGGATGGCTTATGTTGAATATCAGAATGGTCATGAGAGGCAGATTATAAATTCCGTATCGTTATGCTTGGAGGATGGAGTAATTAAGTTGTTGTGTTATTTTAATATACCCCTCAACTTTGTGGGTGTAACTTGCTTTCCATGTACTCCCTATTTTATGGAGTCCTGAACCTTCCTTTCCTCTTTTCTTTCCAGCTGGTAAAAAGTCTGCTGGGAGCCTCTGGGTGGGGCGGGGGTGGAGGGGTGGGTGGGTCACTGTGTGGAGTACAAGTTATAAATGGTCAAATAAAACTAATTTTCTTCCTAAAACATCTTTTTAGGTGGCCTTTTCATCTTTAAATCTCTTCTTGCAAACACAAGCACTTCTCTCTTCTATTAACTACCTGACAACCATTATTCCATCAGATAGTCAAAATGTGGGTGTTGTCAAGGAGGTACAGATTTCAACTGAAAAACAAAAAAATTCACCTTTGCAGAAAGGTATGAAAAATGTGTTTTGTTTATTGTTAGCAGGGGTTTTAGTACTCCAGGGTGAAATGAGGAATCTTAGAGATCATCTAATTTAATCATTCAAATGCATACCCTCCCCCTCATTGTGCCCTTTTCTTCAAATTGAATCATATGTGAGCACCTGATCTATAGGGCAAATATAACCCACACTATTGTTTTTGAAAATGTTTGTTTTTGCTCTTATTTTGGTGGTGGTTGCCTTTGAGAGGGTAATAGAGGAACAAGACCTGTATTTATTCTGAGCTCTTCCCTCCCTTCTCAGTGGCTCCTGAAGAGGTTCCATATCAGTCTTCCCTGCCATTTTAGACATGTGGAAATCAAGACCCATAGACCAAAGGAAGGGCTTCAGGGACAGCATCTAATTAAACAAGTTCAGATTTTAGATCAGAAAGAATTCCACTCAAATTCTGACTCTTTTACTTAAGGTGTGTGACCTTAAGTAATGTCTAGTGTCTTTATTTATTTATTTTGTGTTTTTTTTTCTTTACTTTCTTTCTTTCTTTTTTTTTTGCTTTTAAATTATAAAAATAACATACCTCTGTAGGATGTACAAAACAAAAATATTTGAGATCTTAAAGAGTTTGAGAATTTAAAAAATGTGTATTTACATATATTTAGCAGAATTATGGTTTAATTAATATGGAGAAAAAAGCTTAACAAAATTTGGATTACTGGAATCTCATAGTGATAGAATTCTTTGTTTTATTTTTAGTGATTGTGTCCTCTAAAGATAGTGACGTTGTTGGGTTTAGGCTGTTTGCCAAGTTGAATGCTTTCTGTGTCATTGTTTGTGATGAGAAGAGCAATATTGCTGAAATCAAGATTCAAGGTAAAGATCTCATAGTACTAAAAATTCATTAAGAGATAAGCCTGCACACTCATTCTCTTGTGATCTTCTTTCCTCTCCACCCCCTTCTCAATACCAGGGAGTATACAAATGGAGTGCTCTGAGCTGTGAAATACCTGCCAGTGTGTGATTAGACTGGATGCTTTCTTTTTGGACTGTAGAAGTTGGTCAGAACTTGATCTTAAAATTGAACCACACACATGTGCTATGGCCTTCTGAGAGTTGTCTAGGAGGTGGAAAAGAATACTAATGTTAATGTTAGAACACCATTGATGGGCTGGGAGAAGCATCAGTTCAATTCATTTGAAGGTCTATGTAATGCTTGATCATTACTAGACCTTTTTAAGCTTCATATTATCTTTACATATAATCATATAATTGTACATTATATTTATTCATTTGTACTTTAGGCAAAGCAAACCTATAATGTAGAAGAAAATCTGTGAGCCCATTATGTTCATTTAGGCAAATCTGCTAAACTCATCTAGGTTTTCTCCTGGCCTTAACTTTGTCAGTTTATTATAATCTGGTAAAGGTAAAGAATATGTGTAATATGTTTAATGAAATTCTTTAAGAATTAAAAAAAAAACAGAAAGCTCTGGGTTTTTTCTTTTTTGTTTTTTTTTTCTTTGTCTTGCCTTGGCAGTACATCTACTAGTCTGAATTTGGTTCATGAGACTTTAACAGGCTCTATAAAAATGACCTAAAGTATAAAGGATTTGTGTAATTCTGAGATATACTAAATGTGTTTTTTTCAGATAATTAATTTTTGATAAATTTATAGGTTTGATGTTTATAAAGCTAAAAAATATGTAATATTAGAACTTTATTCATTGGGATTTAGACATTGCTAAAAAATTAAAACTTTAAAATAATTTTATACAGTGGAAATAAGTATCTTATTTATGACATATCTGTAGAAATTATAATAATAACATGTTTTTTTCAGGCCTTGATTCCTCCCTTTCTCTTCAGTCAAAGAAGCAATCACTTTTTGCCAGACTGGAAAATATAATTGTCACAGATGTTGATCCTAAGACAGTTCATAAACAAGTATGTAATAGTAAACAGTTAATATTTTTTGATGATTGAATATGAAATTCTATTTTGTATTTCAATTAAATATTTTTATAAAGTTTATAAATGTAAAACATTTTCTGAATGGGATTTTATTTTGTCATTACTTTCCTGGATAGAGAACATTCACAACTTTGTTTTTCAGGCCGTGTCAATAATGGGAAATGAAGTTTTTCGTTTTAATTTGGATTTGTATCCAGATGCTACTGAGGGAGATTCGTATACTGATATGTCCAAAGTGGATGCTGTGCTATCACTGAATGTTGGCTGTATTCAGATTGTCTATCTTCATAAATTCCTAATGTCACTTCTGGTAAAATCATTATTTAAATATTGAGTTTTCAATTTAGAAATAAATAAATCTGATAATTATGATAACAAATGTTATAAAGTCATTGAAAATAATGAGCATATGTATATACAGAAAGTGTTATTGATGTGTCTATTTTTTCCTTTTATACTTTGTGTTCACAGAACTTCATGAACAATTTCCAGACAGCTAAGGAAGCACTGAGTGCTGCCACTGCCCAGGCTGCAGAAAAGGCTGCCACGAGTGTGAAGGACCTTGCTCAGAGGAGCCTTCGTGTTTCCTTCTACATTGATTTGAAAGCACCAGTTATTATCATCCCACAGTCTTCCATTTCCACCAATGCTGTAGTGGTAGATCTTGGATTAATCAGAGTTCAAAATCATTTTAGTCTGGTGTCTGGTGAAGACTCCTTAAATCCTCCAGTAATTGATAGAATGGATGTACAGCTCACAAAACTCAAGCTTTCTAGGTATGCTCTTTTTGTAGTTATGGATTTAAGTATTATGTTAATTTTTGCTATGAAATTTTGTGATTGTTGAAACTCATACCTAACAAACTTTTATTACATATCACATACAGCTGTTTTTAAAACAGCTTTTTATTTTGAAAAATTTTAAGCCTACAGAAAAATTATAGAAATAGTACCATGAGTGTACTTTATACATTTCAGTAGTTTTACCAATTTTGTATTTGCTTTAATATATGTATGCATAGTATTATTATTTAAATCATATTTTCCTAACTGGTTTGAGAATAGATATCTTGACCCATTGCCCTTAAATATTTTAGAATGTGCCTCCTGAAAGCAAGGTCAGTTATATTGACTGTAATATAATTATCAAATTCTGTGAATTTGGTATTGATATAATATTATCCAATGTGCATTCAATATTGAGGTTATACCTGTTGATCCAGTGATGTCCATTACAGTAAATTCCCCCCACCAGAATCACACATGGCATTTAATTGCATTCTCAACTATTAAGAGGGATTTCTGTACTAATACACACTTATTCTGGAATGTCCTTTAACCTTTCTGTATTTTTCACGATTTTGGAGGTTTTGAAGAGTGTAGTCTGGTTACTTCCTGGAACAATTCTCAATTTAGTTTTATCTGAGTGATTCATCATGGTTTGATGGAGCTTAGACATTATTGGCAGGAATACTTTGTAAGTAATTTTGTATCATCAGTGCTCACACATGACACATAAAAACACAGGAAGATTAGAAAATTATTTTCTACCCTATCAAATGAGATTTTTATCCAGAATAAAAAGGTAATGATTGTAAAGCAAGTTCAGAAAACAGTCCTGGAGAAAAACTTTATGAAACTCCCAAGAAAATGTTGTTAGCATGCACATTGCTAATGTTTTCTTTAGTCTTTGTACCTAAAAATATATAGTCATGCTTCACTTAATGATGGGGATACATTCTGAGAAATGCACATTTTGTTATCTCATCATTGTATGAACATCATGGAGTGTCCTTACACAAACATTGATGGTATCAGCCAATCATTCCATGTGATCTCTTGGTCAGAATCTATATGGTCAGGATACACAGTAAACATGAGACATATGATGTATGAGGCTTCAGCCAATTTAACATGGCATACTGTTTTATAGTAAACATTTTTTAAGTAGAAGGAGTACATTCTTAAGTAGTGAAAGACTAGAAAATATATCAACCAGTAACAGTCATTTAATATCACCAAGTATTATGTGCTGTTCGTAATTGAGCATGTTGTACTTTTATGACTGGGTGTGTAGTAGGTTTATCTATACTGGTGTTACCCCAAATATAGAAATAATGTATTACACTGTCTTTATGACAGCTACAGAGTCTCTAGGCAAGAGGAATCCCAAGGGACCACAGTGATATATGTGGTCCATCACTGACACATCATTATTGGCACATAATTGTTTTTAATCCTTGAATAACAATTTGATGATTTCTCCAATGTTTTTAAGAGTGTGACTTTGTTTTTAAAATGTTTGCAGTTATCACTTGTCTGCTATTTAAAGATAAAGGTATTCATAATAATTTCATTGTTTATCAGATATTTTAATCTGACCTTGCCAATGGATTATAAATTAATTTAATTATAAGTTCAGCTTAAAGTCATTACTTAGGGTGGAAGATAGCTGCTTCACTTTGTTTTTTAAAATTATATGTTGCGTTTCCTCCTATTTTTGCATATGTATCATTTCTGTTGGTTATTAGGACAATAATCCAGCCAGGCATCTCCCATCCTGATATTCAGCTGTTGCACCCAATTAATTTGGAATTTTCTGTAAATCGAAATTTAGCTGCAAATTGGTACCACAAAGTGCCTGTTGTGGAAATTAAAGGACATCTTGATTCAATGAATGTGAGTACATGAGAGAAAACATCATTGAAATTTTAAACTCTGGAGACTTTCTTAGTATATATTCAAATAAAAGGTAGAATGATATAAGAACAATTCCAGCCAGATGATATTCAACAGGGTTATTTTATTCTTTTCAGTAAAATTTAATCTTCAGATAGTGTTACTTAACTTTCATATTTGTTATTATAAGCATTTGCAGAGATCTGTGTGTAAACTATTAACATATTCCTTTTGATACTATTTATTATAAACATATACTTTTATTTTTAGAATACCTAAGGTTCTCCAAAGATAATTATAGCATTGAGGGAAATGCCTATTTTAATATTAAGAACAGTCTTTATTTCACTAGAACTGTTATTGTTTAAAAAGTGAAGTGTGTGCATTTTCAAAATTTGTCACTTTTAAAAGATCAGATTTCTTGAATCATAATTAACTTTTTATAAAGATAAGTCATTGTGGCTCATATTGACTTATAAATTATATTGTTCTATAAACATTTTCTTTGAAAATAAAAATGTTAACATGAAATGAGTAGTGAAATACTTGAGTGGATAGTAATTATATAAATTTTTGATTGTTAGGTTATACTGTCCTTTGTGTTTTATTACTGAGAATTTGTTTTCTGCATTAAATTGTTTCATTGTACAATGAAATGCCTTTTTTCTTTTTTAACATAATATCTCACAGGTTAGTCTAAATCAGGAAGATCTTAATCTTTTATTTAGTATATTAGGAGAAAATCTTGGTGAGGCTACTGAAGACTTAGATAAAGTGAAACCAAGAATACAAGAGACAGGTAAGAGTCTGACAATAGGTGGCATACTAAATGTGTCTATTTTATTTTATAATTTAGTAGACAATAATCTCTTTCTTTCCTATTTTTGTGGTGCTGGGTAGCAAACCCAGAGTCTTGTGCATGTTAAAAGCACAGAGTCTATATCACTCAGCTACATGTATCCTTAGCCTGAAAGAGACAATATAAGAGAAGTAAACAAATATAATTTACAAATTGTAATTTGTATTACGAAGAAAGCAAACAAGAAGTTATATTTGGAGATGATTCATTCTTTTTAGTTAAGCAGTCAATCCATTGTCGTTTTAACATTTTTTTAAAAAAATTTATATAAGTTGGTTGAAGGACATTAAGAAGGGGGTCAGTATTCAGTTGTGGATTCCTAGGATAATTATTGTATTTACATGTACAGAAAAAATATATTTAATTTGTCCTTGTTTATGGTAGCATACTTCTTGTGATTTATAAGTAAGGCTTAGTAGTAAAATATTTTTAAGAATCGCACTTGCTGATAAAGTACCATTCCCTGATGATACTGAAAAATTATACTGCAATAAAATGAAGAGAATTTAAATTATTAGTTGTGTCCCTTTTGATTTAGCAATAAAGTAATTATAGTACAAATTTTAAGCTGTTTTACACATATGTATATACATGAATGTATCATGCACATACACATATAATCTTTTTTTTTCAAAAAATGGTAGCACTTTTGTGTATATGCAATTTTCTCATTTTTTTCTAAATTATGTCTTGTGTTTATTTTATATTGGTATATGTTCTATGTATAGATCTCCTTTATTCTTTTTAATGACTACCTGGTGTTAGAGTCTGTGGAAATATCATGATTTAGCAAGTCTCCATTTTATAAACATTTTAGTTTGCTTTCAATTTTTTCACTGTAACCATGTTGCATTCAATATCCTGTACATGCACTTTTACAAGTACTTGTAGGGTAATACCAGTTAAAGGGTATTTTAATCTTTATTAATTTAAATTTAATTAGTAATTTAATCAATAAAATTTAAAAAACATAATTTAAAATTTTGATAGATCTGTCAGTTACCTTCCATAGGACCTGTACTGTTTTGTACTTGTACCAGGTTGTTCCTTCCCCCCACCACCTTGGTACCAGGAATTGATCCCAGGGGTGTTTTATCCACTGAGCCCTTTTTCTTTTTTTTTTATTTTTTAGTTTGAGATAGGGTCTCACTAAGTTGCTCAGGGCCTACTAGGTTATTGTGCCTGGCCTTGAATTTACAATCCTCCTGCCTCAGCCTCCTGAACCACTGGGATTACTGGTGTGCACCACCATGCCCGGCACCAGGTTGTTTTCCTATAACTTGTTAATATAGTGTATTGTCAGACTTTAAAATTTTTGCTCATTTGCTGAGTTAAAGATGATATTTCACTATATTTTTTCATCATTTAATTTTTTACTATAACATAACATATATGTACAGAAATTTTAAGTGTACAACTTAATGAACTTTTATCTGTGGATACAGCTATTCTGTCACCATGATACAGATGCTGCATGTCTTCAGCATCTCAGAAAGCCTCCCTGATGTCCCTTCCCAGTCAGTACCATGTGCCCCCAAATCCAACCAGATGTAACTATCATTCCAACTTATAATACTATAGATTGTTTTAACTCTTCTTGAGTTTTACGAAAATGGAATTATGAATAAATTACTCTTTTGTATGTGGCTGTTTTTTTTCAACACCTCCTGAAATTCTTTTGATACTGTACTTAATAGTAGTTGACTCTTTTTAGTCCTATGTAATGTTCAAATATAAAAATGTATCCAGAATTGTTTTATCTATTCTATTTTTGATGAACATTTGGTTTGTTTCTAGTTTTTGACTACTGTGAATAAAGTTGCTGTGTTGTTGTATATGTCTTTTAGCATACAGTAATTCTCTTTATTTGTTGATTTGCTTTCCAGGGTTTTAGTTAGCTGTGATCAATAGTGGTTTGAAAGTGTCAATTGAAAAGTGCATAAATAAATAACTTAAAAGTTATAAATTGCATTCTGCTCTGCCAGGGACATTAATCATCCCTTTGCTTGGCATATCCACACGATATATGCTACTTTTCTGTCATTCATTTAGTAGCTGTCTTAGTTATCAGGTAGATTGTTATGCTATCCCAGTGCTTATATTCAAATGACCCTTAGTATTTAACATGACCACAAAGTTCAATTGTAGTGGAAACTCATTGGTGGCAATTTTATTACAGATTATTTTTTATAATTATCTATATCAGGCTTGGGCTGTGGCTCAGCAGTAGCGAATTGCCTGGCATGTGTGAGGCACTGGGTTAGGTTCTCAGCACTGCAAAAAAATAAATAAAAAATAAAAAACTTCTATCAACAACTAAAAAAAATAATTATATCATTGTTGTTAATCTCTTACTGTGCCTAATTTACAAATCAGACTTTATTATAGGTGTGTTATGTATAGAACTATCTGTGCTTTCAGGCTCCTGCTAGGTGTTTTATATAACATATCCACCTCAGAGGAGGAGAGGCTACTCATATGTTTTTTTTTTCTTTTGGATATGTAGATAGGAGTAGAAGTACTGGGTTCTATGTTAGGTTTTCATTTTAACTTTAGTAACTTATACCATATTATATCAAATGGTTTTCTAAGTGTTTGTGCCAGTTTACTTTTAGTAATATATGAGTCCCATTTGTGTTATATTCTCACCATTACTTGGGAATTGTCAGTGTTTTAAAATTTAGTCGTTCTGGTAGATATGCAGTAATATTTTACTATGTTTTTTATTTGTTCCCTAATAACTAATGAAGTTGAACACCTTTAAAAAAAAAGTGTATGGGGGGTGCGGGTGTTATTGGCTATTGGATACCTTCTTGTGACCTGACTTTTCAAGTCTATTCTGTCATTTTTACCAAGGTGTTCATTGTTTTTATTGATAAGTAGGAGTTTTTTGTTATTGTTGTTCATCCTGGACACGAGTCCTTTGCTAGTTTTTTGTATTAAATATATGTGTTGGTATATGTGTAGAAATGTTTTTTCCTTTCTGGTTTTCCTTTTAACTCTCATGGGTCCTTTGATTAATAGAATTTAGTAGACTTTGTTAACTTTAATATTAAACTCCAATTTACTGTCTTAAAAATGATCAGTGCTTTGTATTTCATATTTAAGAAATCTTTGAGTATTCCTGGAATTGTTTTGTAAGAGCAAAATATTTGTTAGGACCACCCCACACTCCTGGCTATTCACATTATGTTTGGAGCAGTGCTGGAAAACAATGAAAATTAAGAAACCTTGCCATAGGCATTGCTTTCTTAAAGGTAACAATAGCAGTGGTTTTCTATATGGGTTTCTGGTGTAGGTGATATTTCAGGGTTGTGGTTTGCTCTTTCAGTGGTCAAGATAATGTTAGGAATGATGTAATGATATTGAGGGTTGGTTGAAAGTGAAAGCTATCAAATCAGACTGATGAATTTGGACCCCACCCCTTGTAATCTGTGTGACACTGGGTAAGGTACTGAATCAGTCTGAACCCTCAATTTTTTTTATCTGCATTTTGAGGACAATAAAGTTTTACCTTCAAGAAATATTATAAAAACTAAATGAGACCATCCCTGTATAAGACTTGGTACAATATCTGGTGCCCAAGTATACTCATAGCAGAGACAACTGCTATTTTGTGTATTACAATTTAAAAAGCAATTTTATTGTATTTCAGGATGTGCTGATTTCAGAAAGACAGCATCATATTCATATGACTTTTCTTTTTTGTTGTAGTTGTTGTTTATAAAACCTCTCCCATGTCATTACTTTGTGATTTCCCCCAATTTCTTACCTTTTTCTTGGAATATCTTCTCTGTGTGTGCAGGTCGTTGAGCTCTACTTGAATGGTACCTCTTGTGTTAAACCTTTCTTTACTTACTTGTAGTGGTGTTAAACCTTGTGCTTTCTGTGCATTTTATATTTTTTATTAACATTTACCCTCTTAACGTCAATAAGTGCGGCCTGCTTGTTTTGCTTGTGTTTTAAATATATGTGTCTTGTACTATACCATGAGTTTTCTAAGGACTAGAGAGATGACTGATTTCTGTATTTTTAGGCCTTTGCCAGATCCAAAGTATTGATATTTGTCCTTAGTAAATATTTGTGAAAGAAATGTCTAAATGAGTTTCTTTTGAACATCTTTAGGTAAAATTAAAGAGCCCAGTGAAACCTCTATATCACAAGATGTACATGCTTCACAAGATACTTTAACAGCTGGAATGGAAGAAATTAGATCTGTAGATATCATTAATATTTTGCTGAATTTTGAAATTAAAGAGGTATGTAATTTTCATATGTTCTTGTAAAATGAGGTACATAAATAATGGATACTTAGAATTACGTCTTAAACTTGTAAATAATAGGCAGAGAAAAATCTTACACAGTTTGTTTTCATGTAGCAATGGTGCTTTCAAATTTAAGGGTTTATTAAGAATGAATATATATAGGGTGTATATTATGTCATAGTGAAAAATGATAGTATTTCATGTAACTTGCTTTTTCACTATTATAATTATAGGCCAGTTGGAATGTGGCTTGCTTTGCAGTTCCATAAAAGAAAGGCAGGAAAGGGAAATAATGATTGAGAAATCCTTTGCAAATGCTAGAAACTCTTATAGAATAAAATACAGTATGTCTACATTTTAAAACATGTTTATTACTGTATGGTATAAATGTTGATTACTATATAGCATATGCTTTCCATTTACAGATTCTTGAGGAAAGATTAAGTGGATTTTCCTCTTCTTTATTCACACATTGAACAAACTGTATGTGCTAGATGCCAAAGATGCAGAGGCAGAATGCAAATTCAGATAATTGAAGTATTTATGTTTTCATTTAAAATGTACTCAGAGTAGTGTATACATTGGAGCTTGTGGTATGGATGGTAGCGAGAGGATGTTCTAATAGGGTTGGGAAGATTTCCTAGAAGAAGTGACATTTGAGTTGAGTTTTTAAGGAAAAATAAATAGTCTAAAAAACGGGGATCAGAGAAGGGGCTAGGGTAGGGATAGAAAGGAATAGGCATAAATAATAAGTGAGAATAAGTGAGAAAACAGTAGATCAAGGGACCTGCAAGCACCTTTCTCCAAAATCCCTTCATCATTAAATATTTGTGTTCTCTGAGCTAAAAATTATAAACTTTTTATACAAATGGATTCTGTGTTTTTGAACTGAAATACATGCTTGTAGTGTTGCTAAAAGGGTGTTAAACTAACTTTGTTATATTAAACCTCCAGTATTTTTTCTGGTTAATATCAGAGTTGCTAAAGATTTTTAAGTTTTGACAATTCAAACATTGTTAGATAAATAATTCTGTTTCCAAAGTTCTTAATTAATGTGTGTATGTAAAAAAACCTGTAAGTCCTTTTAATATCATTTGTAATATATATTATGACAGTTCCTGTCCTTTGGGACAGTGATTGGGGTAGAGGGCGAGAAATTTGCATCCTCCAGGTGAATACTTGTTGTCTGAAAACATTTTTGGTTCTTACTTACATAGTGGGAGGCTGCTACTGGGAACTGGTGGGTAGAGGCAGGGATGCTGCCAAATATCTTACAGTGCACAGGACTGTAACAGCCCCCTGTTATGCATATTTGTCAGCTTAAAATGTCAGCAGTGCCACCATTGAGATTTTCTTGCCTTAGGAGTTCTATACAAATTAGCTGTTAATCTCAATGAAAGCCGTCCATCAGACCAGATTATCTGGGAATTAGGCCAAATTGCTATTTATTGTCATTTTTGTACTTTACCTTTGAAAACCACTAGAAAATAGTGGTGGTGCTTCAAAAGTTTAACAGTTATATGTGCCTCCTGAGGTAAATAACAATAAACAATTTTCAGGCACAAATGGAAATAAATGTTTTTACATTGTTTGAATCTATTGGTCATATTACTCTGTATGGTTATTAAATTCTTGATTTATCTACATTGCATATTAATGAGATTGTTTGTTGTAATACTGATGCATCCTTTTAGGTTGTGGTTACTCTGATGAAAAAAGCAGAAAAGAAAGGAAGGCCTTTCCATGAACTCAATGTTCTGCAGCTTGGAGTAGAAGCTAGAGTTAAAACATATGACATGACTGCTAAAGCTTATCTAAAAAAAATTAGTATGCGGTGCTTTGATTTTACTGGTGAGTGTGAAGTTTTATTTGTGTCAATTATTCATTAGGCAGATGGTCCTTTTATCAATATTAAGCATTTATTTATGTCACCATAGTTATTTAGATTAAATTTATTACAGTGATAACAAGGAATTTGATATTTAAAAAATGTACACTCATGCGATTATCATAAAGAATATATCTAAGTATATATTTAACATAAGATGGAATATACCTAAAAAATTAACCATATGTCTGTATATAACACTTCAGTACTTATAAAAGGCACCATTTCAACATTACTATGCCATTAGAACTGACATCTTAGGAAATCAGAAACCAGGTACAGACCCCATGGACTTTTTTGAAAAGTTAATTTACAAGGAAACATGATTTCTTATTTTAAAAATCTGTTTAAATTAAATGAGGTTTTAAATTTGTTGTCAGTTACATTGATGCTTGCTTGTAAAAATGAAAATTAAATAATACAGAAGAATAAAGAAGGAACAATTTAACATTATCTTGTAGTCTCATTCCTTTCCTCCCAAATAAATATAAGTTATTGTTTAGTGGGTATCCTGGACCTTTGTAATTCACTTTCTGAATTATAGCAAGCCAACTTTTAGAGTTTTTATGAGTATTTAAAGTTTATAGAAACTCTTGAAATATCTTACAAGCAAACTTACATTGAGAGTAATTCTTACTTTTCACAAACTTTTTAGGTTCATTCCTTAATATATTATGATTTGTTCAAATGAGAGTAATAACAGTAGTACCAAGTGTTGTAACAGTTGTTATTGACTACTGCTGGGTTTGTTCATTTATCTCTTATTTTTATGGAGCTTCCTTTTTCAAAGCTAGGCTTACTGAGACATCATTTCTATATAGTAAAGCTAATTCATCCTTTTCTATGAGTTTTGATAAGCATACATATATGTAACTGGATGGTCCTGTCTTAAAAGATGGTTTGAAGTATTTAAGAGATGTTACCTTGTCTTTTTCCCTTCTAGACTCTCAAGGAGAACCTCTTCACATTGTTAACTCTTCTAATGTAACTGATGAACCTCTCTTGAAAATGTTGCTGATCAAGGTACCTGGTTTCATTTCTTGAATTCTTGAATATTTAAGTATATGAAGTTATACATATTGCTCTCATATTTTATGTTTCAATTTTCTCCCCCCCCCCCCCTTTTTTTTCATTCTAAATTGGTTGATTGTGGTGAATTTTCCAACCATCCTAAGAGTCCGGATACTCTATTAGCTTCTGAGTTATCCTTTGGTGTTGAATAAATATGAGTAATACATAGTTCTGCTGTATTCTGAAGTGTGTTATAATCTAGAAGACTAGCATTTCTCCTACATTTAGGTTTGGTCCACCTAATCTACATATACTAGCATTTCTTCCAGAGTAGGATGAGGAATTTGAGTTTTTGCATCTGTAGAATGTGAGACATGTTTTATGTGGTCAGTTTTGGGGACATGTTCTTTTTGCCTGTAAGTAGTATGTTTTTACTGTTTTAATAGCATACTTTGAACAGTTTTTAAAAATAAAGTGTTTTCAATGCATTACATTTTAGTGTTTGTAACTCAATGCTTTAATTATTCACTATTTGTAGGCGGACAGTGATGGACCAGAATTTAACACTGTTCATGACAATACCAAACAGAGACTGAAGGTAAATTTTTATAATTTACTATAAGGCTGGGTTCATAATGATTAAATGTAGCTTTACAGCCATTTTCAATTAGAAGATTGTAAGTTCTAAAATTAGAATAAGGGTGACAATAATAATAGATTTAACTTTAGAGATAAAATAAGTGGATGGGCTTGGAGAAGTAGCCCTGTGGTAGAGTGCTTTCCTAGCCTGTGCAGGACCCTGGGTTTAGTACGCAGCAAAACACACACACACACACACACACACACAAACACAATATGTAAAATAAAGTAGTAGAAAATAAATAGGTGGATGAAGAATTGAAATAAAACTTTTTAAAAATTTGATTTCTGAGAAAAATATTTGTTTCTCAGATGTGAATTATTACTTGTTGATTGTATATTTTAAAGGGAATTTTCTTCCACCATGGTTATTTGACTTGGTGTTGATGGACATATTAAACATTTGAATTATGTATTGCTTTCGGATTAGAACAAGTCTAGGCACAAGAATAAAGCATGGCCTCATTCAGACATTGCTCACAGTCTATTCAATATATAATCAGTCTTGGAATGCTTACTATATCATAAAACTCATCAAATCTTTTGAGTTTAGAATTGCAGTGGCACATGGGAGTGGGCTGTCAGTTTGTTGTTGGTAAGGATTAACATTGCAATAGTAATCCTAAGGAATAACATGGTAATAGTGATTCTTTAAAGAAATTTTTAAAGCCCTTTAACTAAGCTAATTAGTTGTATATATGTATATGTTGAGGTTTAAGGTAAAAGCATTGCATATCTGGAATCTGCCTCTCTAATTGTTCATTATCTTAGGTTTTATTTTCATCCTTGGACTTAGTACTTCATTTGGAAGCTTTACTTTCCTTCATGGATTTTCTGTCATCTGCTGTTCCATCCTCTGAGTCTTCCTTTTCTGAGAAGGAATCTGAGCAAAAACCCCTTGTGGGGGAATCTGGAAGTATTGCCATCAAAACTGGTATTAATTTTTGCCTTATGGTCTCATAACTGTCTTATAAAAACTTACATTTTTAAGCTAAGATAAATATTCAACATTTTGATATTAAAACTGGTCTGTCAGGTTAGTTTCAAAGAAAGCAAATTTTATCTTTCTGGAATTATAGGGCAATTTATTGAAGGATTTTGAAAAAATGTTTAGTATTAATCATTTATATTCAATTTTACTGTTTAGCTTTTTCATTAAATAGAAGTTGTATATAATTTGCATTGACACATTTTTGTAGTTTTTAGTCCAATGAAAGAGAGAAAAGAAGTTAAAATATGAATACAATCATGCATAGAACAAAGGTCCATTAGTCCTGCCTTGTGCTCAACAGTTATAAGGGCTTTGTGGGTACCAAAGAAGGAATGTCACGAAAGAAAGACACTCACTTTGGTTTCTAATCAAATCCATATTTTGATCACACATAAATTTGAGCACATATTCCTCAGACATATGACTTGTGCTGTGAAATGTTAGAGATGGAAGTATTCTGAGTGAATAAAGATACATTGGCCTGTTTTTAGGCCAATATCATTGAATTAATTTTTCATATTATATATTTTAAATGTCTAACATCGAATAATTTAATTTTCAGACCATTACCAGTTAGACATCTGAATTACTGGCATCTTAAGTATAAAACTGTTAGTACTACTAGATCTGATACAGGGATCTGATTTTTTAAAAATCATGGAACAGAGCAATTATTTTGTTAAAACTGCAGTAAAAGAGTTTTACCTTCTTTGTCTTTAATGTATTTTCTTGCCACAGTAATATCTTTTAGAGATAATATCCTTAAAATACCTCTTCTTTATTTAACATTTATATGACATATACGAAGTACAGTTCAGTGAAAAATTAGTATTTAGATTCAGAATGAATTACAAATACTATTAACCCAAAGAAATTATCTGTTTTTTCATGTTTGGTCTCTATGGTTTGATTGTGCTAAAATAAATATTAAGGAAAAAAATTGTTATCATATCGGTAATTCAGGACTGATACCACCCTGCTCTGGCAGTTCTGTGGGAAGGTTCTGTTTTCTTCAGGTAAGACAGATTTGTAGGAAAGTGTATTCTAAATTTATTAATCAGGACCTGCACTAAAGTAGACTAAGGTAATCAGTTCAATTGTGATTCTTACATCTTATTTTATGTGTTTTCCCCCTAATCGTCAGCCTTTTTGTGTTCATGTTTCATTGGGTTTGTTGTAGAATTTTTTTATGAAGCAGTAACAGTAGCTTATAATATAGAGAAATGAATTGGTTCTATAATTAAATAACATGTATTATAAATGACACTACTATGAATTTTAACAACTGTTCATCAGTATTATAATTTTTCATTAATTGTTCTTTGCTCTAATATGTGATATGAAAAGGAACTCAAAATCAAAGTTTTCAACTAAAATAATTCTAGAATTTGAAGTTAGAGGGTTATCTTTTTCTTAGAAGATGAGGAAAAAAATTATCTCGTAAATGGTACATGAAGGTCTTATCAATTATTGCCTTTATTCTTCATTTGAAGGGGAACATACTAATTTTTGTTTAATTAGTATTTGAAAATTTATTCAAATTCATATTAACTATGTTATCTTAACAGAGATCTTTCTAGGTTCCTTATAATTATGTAGTTTTATTTTGGTGGATTTGAGATTATTTTGCATCTTTTATCTTCTTTCTACTTTGCTGATCACAAAATTTCTCTTGATTTTCAGTATCCAGCACCATTTCTAAAGAAGATGTGTTTGATTTAAAGGTCACAGCTGAATTAAATGCATTTAATATCTTTGTTTGTGATCAGAAGTGTAACATAGCGGATATTAAAATACATGGTAAGTAATTATTTTTTGATGTGGGTCTTTATATTTCTTTGCATAAGCATCCAGGGAAAATGAGCTTGTGCACAATGGATTTCTTCTGAGCCATATTATGGTTTACTTATGTTGAAGACTTTGCAAGCTTTGTGTACTTTCAAATGTTTGAAGTATATTTTTTATGATTCCTTACTGACTTGAGGCATTCCTTATGTACTTAAAAAAATTCAGAATATCTGAGACTTAGTCTATTCTTGGTGTGCATTTTAAAAAATATATCACTTTAGACAGAGAAATGAATATCATAACATTTCGCAGACTGAAAAGAATGCCATTAGCATTATTTTACCTTGTCTTTTGTACACATATAGCATTGAAAAAGTTTCTGAAAGATGTTTTCTGAGTGATTTCCATTATATTAATTTGATATAAGAATAGGGTAGCATGTTATTATGGCCCATAGGTTCTGGAGAATTTGCCAAGGTTCTAACTAACTAACTAATACTGGCAGTTTTGAGCAAATTATTTAACTTTTCTATGTCTCAGTTTCTTCTTCTATAGAATGAAGACAGTAATAATTATGCATGGGGTTCTGGTGAGCATTAAAAAAGTTTATACATTTACAAATGTTTAGAAAAGTGGCTGGTACACAGTAAGCAGTTTTTTAAACGGTTAAAAAATTAGCACTGTTCAACAGATATCACCATATATCTGTTTTATAGGGAATACAGATGCAGGACAGTTTAAGACACTATGAGACATTTAGACATTATGAGAATGACAGATTTTTTTGAAGAGAAATCTTAGAAGTCTGTACTTTAAAAAGTACAGTTTTTGTTTTCATTTCCACAACTTTTATATATGAGATGCATGTAGCATTTAAAGGTTTTGTAAACTTTCTTGGGTGACTCATACATGAAAGTTGATGCTGTTAATATGTTTAGTAATGAGTATTTTTTAATTCATTCTATATTTTGGTAGTATATTATTGAATTAAAATGCCACTGAATTGGTTCATTTAGATGGAGTAAAAAGTTTATAAATAATATGTCTCCCTTAGGAATGGATGCCTCTGTATCTGTGAAGCCAAAGCAGACTGATGTGTTTGCCAGACTTCAGAATATCATAGTTACAAATGTTGATTTGCTGTCCATTCACAAAAAGGTAATTAAAAAATAGATTTTTGTATTGAAGTTTAGTTTCTTCTTTGACTTTGGGATGCTAATATTCATAAGTTTATTTAGTATACATTTATTAGTTGTCTGTCACATGTTGGGCATTTTGTTACAGTTGATAACAGTTGGCTTTCATGTTGTATGTATACCAGGCCTTCTGCTACACAGTGATTTGAAAAGTTACTTCTGAACAGTTCAGTAACAGATAGATATTTTCATAATAAGGGGCTAGGGGTGTAGTGTAGCTCAGTGACAGAATATTTGTTTAGTATGTCTGAGGCTGTGGGTCGATCCCCAGCACTACCAAAAAACAAAAACAAAGAAGATATTTCTATTAATAAAAAAGTGTTTTTTATAGAAATAGGAAAAGCTTTTGCTAAATAAAATGTTTTTAATAAAATTGTTTAGGGTTACATTGATATATTGCTTCTTCATATATCAAGGATTGCATAATAAGGGATAGAGCAATAAGGAGTTTGCAGTAATGCCTAGGTCTTGCATACTTTTAGGCTGTCTCTATTTTGGGAGATGAAGTCTTCAGATTTCAAATGACTCTGTATCCAGATGCCACAGAAGGAAAGGCTTATGCAGATATGTCTAAAGTGGATGGCAAACTTAGTCTCAAAGTGGGTTGTATTCAAATTGTTTATGTTCATAAATTCTTCATGTCTCTTTTGGTAAGTTTATATGAATTTATTTCTTATTGAGACCTAAATATTTTGTCTATACACCTGAACCTTAGATAGTCAAAATCTTCACTTCTCAGGCTATCTACTAAACACCCTGATGCCGAACACAATTCTGTAGAGATCTTTTATATAATGTTAACCAAATTGATTTTTAAATCATTGTTTTAAACATAGAAACTGCCATTCTCTAACATTTTAACTACATATTTGAAACATATAGCTACATATTTTAAAAGTATTTTTGTAATTTTTAATTTAGGGCTTTTCAGTGGTACTTGTTTGATGAAATACCTTAGGGTATTTAGCTAGAAGAACTTTCTAATAAAACTCATCAGCTATTTGAAAAACTAATATTGGAACTTACAGATTTGATTTGTATTTCTGATCAACAAGACCATGAAATTGTTTCATTTTTACTATATCCATGTAAGTGTCATGGACTAAAGAGTTTAAATCTGCCTGTGCCTCTTAACAGAGCTGCCAACTACAACTTACCAGTCATGAATTTTCCAAAATATCATGTTCAGTTTTCTAGAAAGTCATTTATTTTGAGCTAGGAAGAAGATATTAAGTTTCTGTTGTATTATCAATGGATGAACATTAAGAATATTGCTTTTTCAGGCTTGTGGCACATCTTTGTAATCCCAGCAACTCAGGAGACAGAGGCAGTAAGATTGCAAAGATTGCCAGCCTCAGAAACTTAGTATGACCCTGTCTCAAAATGAAAAAATAAAGCAGGCCAGGGATGTAGCTCAGTGTCCCTGGGTTCAATCCCTAGTATTGGGAGAAAGAAGAAAGTTAAACGAGTATTGCTTCTAAGAATGATCATTTCTCCATTGGGAAAAATCTGTTTTTAGTTGAAATTGAGATGAAATGCTTCTTAATATAAACAAAGAAGTTTTGATTCTTATTAATGATTCCAGGGTAATACATAATTAACAATGTGTGCTCATGCCTGGTACATTTAAAATAAATTTTAAAGCTGCCAGATCCTTAGTTTCTAAGAATAATCTTTATTCCTGTGACCTAGAGCAATAGAATGGAACCCACTTTTGGAGAAATAAAGTGTTTTCTCTCAATCTTTTCATTTAAGTTTTGAATTTAACATGACTAACATTTATTAATAAAAAAGATTTTTTGAGAAGTTGGAAAATTTATTATAAAATCAAATAATTTTGAAAAATATAAATGAAAGTTAAAGAACTTTTCTTTCCTGGAGATAACTGTTAATGACTTTATTCTTCTCTGTATACATAGTCACAAGTAATATCTGTTTTATGTTATCTCTTTTGTTTAGTTTTTTTTTTAAGAGTAAATACTTTCTGAAATTTTTTATTTAAAAATAGATGTTTATGGCAGGGCATAGTGGCACACACCTGTAATCCTAGCGGCTCAGGAGGCAAAGGCAGGAGGATCTTGAGTTTAAAGCCAGCCTTAGCAAAAGCGAGGCACTAAGCAACTGAGACCCTGTCTCTAATAAAATTCAAAATAGGGCTAGGGGTGTGGCTCAGTGGTGGAGTGCCCCTGAATTCAATGCATGGTACCAAAAAAAAAAAAAAAAAAAGTCTTTTTTGGGGAACTATCTGATCATCATTCTTTTCCAACAGAACTTTCTCAACAATTTCCAAACTGCCAAAGAAGCTTTGAGCACAGCCACAGTCCAGGCTGCAGAAAGAGCTGCTTCCAGCATGAAAGACTTGGCTCAAAAGAGTTTCCGCCTTTTGATGGATATCAATTTGAAAGCACCAGTTATTATTATTCCTCAGTCTTCAGTATCACCTAATGCTATTATAGCAGATCTGGGTTTAATCAGAATTGAAAACAAATTTAGCTTGGTTCCTATGGAACATTATTCTCTTCCCCCCATTGTTGATACGATGATTGTCCAGCTCACTCAGTTGAAGCTGTCCAGGTATAAATATATAATCCAATTGTGAATCTTACCTAAGCATAGGATTTTCATAGAATTTTGGCTTGAGGTAAAATGGTCTAATAATTTGTGATCCCAGTCCTTATTTATTTTAACTAAGGAAGCCTGACCATTGATTTTTTTTTGGGGGGGGGGCAGTGGTTTATAGTAGTGTGCCTCACAGTCTGTATTTTGTTTTACAGAATTCAGAATATGAATTTTTTTTAATTCTATAGAAGTTACTTATGAAATTACAGTTTACTGGCTGGGCATGGTGGTGCACACGTGTTTTTTAGCTACTTGGGAGACTGAGGCAGGAGAATCTCACAAGTTCAAGACCAGCTTGGGCAACATAGCAAGATCTCATCTAAAAAAAATAGAGAAAATATGGCTAATTAGTAATACTTAATTTATTGTTATGGTTTTTCTTCCTTCTTTCTGTTATGGTTTTTCTCCTTTCTTTCTTTCTTTTTTTTAAACACATAGCTATTTCCTTTTCTGTAGGTGGGATAAAACTTCCTAATAAGATTTAAGATTTCTCATTCCCAAATCTTGTCACATTTGGTAATTTTGAATGAGGTATCTAAAAGGTTGTTGCTTCTTGATGGGAGAGTATTGGTTGTGTTGAATGGCAACAGTACTCATTTGGTTGTGGAAATAGTTGTTAGCAGATAGGCTAAAAGTGACTATTACCATATGTTCACTTACTTTAAGCTTTGGTGTGTTTTTCCTTTGAGTTTGGAGAATAGCAATAATATATATGGGCTACATATACCAATACTTCCTTTATACTTCAATTTTAGAAGGGTTAAATTTTATTGGTATAACATTGTGCTAGTTGCTATATCAAACAGTCTTTATAAAAGATAGTAATGTAATAAACTATGGAAATCATGTCTTTGAAATCAGTGTTATATAGGCTTTGTTTTAGATAACTGCATATAACCTGATTTATTTAAAGAAATACGTTTTAAAAGAATTCTGGTTCCAGTCTTTAAATGTTTAGGAAAGATCTATGTAGAAACTGTTACACAGTATGAAAGTCCTCATTTAAAAATGTATATTTAAAATATATAATAAATTTTTGTTTTTCTTTCAGAACTATTTTGCAGTCTGGCTTGCCACCATATGACCTTGAAATTCTAAAACCAGTCAACATGCTTTTGTCTGTACAACGAAATTTATCAGCAACGTGGTATGTACAGATTCCAGGGATGGAGATAAAAGGAAAACTAAAACCTATGCAGGTTTGTATGTAGTATTAAATATAAAATTGCTAGATAGGCTTTTATCATTGATCATACTGCAGTTCTAGTGTGTATTAAAAAGGAATATTTTGTTAACTGCAAGTGAGGTCATCCTTGTTTCCCACACATTTCTTTCTTTCTTTTTTTTCTTGTTTGAGTCCCTGTTTATTCCTGTGCCTCTCACGGCCTGTCCCTAGCTTAAATCCCCTCCCTCTCTCTCTTTTTTTAATTGATTTTTTTAAAAAAAATAAATGACACTGGAATGCATTACAATTCTTATTATATGTTTATAGCATAGTTTTTCATATCTCTGGTTGTATATAAAGTATGTTGACACCAATTCGTGTCTTCATACATGTACCTTGAATGATGATGTCTATCACATTCCACCATCCTTGCTAATCCTCTGCTCCCTCCTTTTCTCTCCCACCCCTCTGTCCTATCTAGAATTCATCTATTCCTCCCATGCTGTCCCTCCCTACCCCACTATGTGTCAGCCTCCTTATATCAGAGAAAACATTTGCATTTGTTTTTTGGGGGATTGGCTAACTTCACTTAATATTATCTTCTCCAAGACCATCTATTTACCTGCAAATACCATAATTTTATTCTCTTTTATTGCTGATTAAAATTCCATTGTGTATATATGCCACATTTTTTTTTTTTTTATCCATTCATCCACTGAAGGGCATCTAGGTTGGCTCCACAGTTTAGCTATTGTGAATTGTGCTGCTATAAACATTGATGTGGCTGTGTCTCTGTAGTATGCTGTTTTTAAGTCTTTGGGGTATAAACCAAAGAGAGGGATAGCTGGGTCAGATGGTGTTTCCATTCCCAGATTTCCAAGGAATCTACATACTGCTTTCCATATTGGCTGCACCAATTTGCAGTCCTACCAGCAATGTATGAGTGTACCTTTTTCCCCACATCCTCGCCAACACTTATTGTTGCTTGTCTTCATAATAGCTGTCATTCTGACTTTCTTTACTTCATTTTAGTTAGATATTTGGTAAAGTCAGCCAAAAGTATAAATCAGACCTATTGGAGTCTACTGAAAATATTAGTCTAAATTTTGGAAAATTTTACTAAAGTCATAACATAGCTAAATTGTAAGAGAGTGCAGAGTGGTGTTCATAAAACACATTCAAAAGCACTTTAGTTGTGTTTTTTAAAAAAAATTTTGATTGGCAGTGTTTGTACGTATTAATACAGTGATTTTGTAGTATTTTTATGTGTAAAAACCTCCTTCTAGTAAGAAAAGTGAACATTATGCTGAATAGGCAAGTGTATTTATTTGGTAACCATATAAATGCAGCAGTATTTTTGATGGTAAGTTAGCTAGTTAGTTCAGCTCACAGAAGTAGGTGAGACTGGTCAAAGGTCATCATGGAAGTATAAGATTTCTGTGATTCTTACATGTGAAACAGTTTGAAGCTAAACAGCAAAGATTAGGATAAAAGAGTGATTGAACAGTATGCAAATTTAGTAGTTTAGTAGTTTTGATATTTGTGATTACTTTCAAATTGGTTCTGAGATAACATAGGAAGGGTGAAAGTAGTAAAATTCTACTAGGAAAGAAATTAAAATTGGATCTTGTGGAAATGAAAGTTTCTGTATGTATGTATTGGTCAAAATAGTATATGGAAAAAATTTATTGAACTATGTCTTTTGGTGATATTCTTTGTATAGTTTCTATTTCATAGTATAAGTATCCTCTCTTAGAAGAAAGTAGATTCCAGGACTAATATTTGACCCTTCTTTGCATAGATTATGTAGTTATAAGTTTACTGAAAGCCAAAGTAAAACCTAAATATCTTATCAGTAGGAGAATGTAAATACAATTATGCTCTTTCCCTGTATGCACATTTTAAAGCATATAAAATGAATGACTAAGAACTGCATGAAACAGATGAATACACGTTAAATACAAAAATGAAAAAAAGGAAATTGCAAAATGATAAGATAGTTCTGTATTATTTGAAAATTGCAGCATGGCAATGATATATATATGGGTACATATGACATATATATGTACATATATAGTTTATAAGGCATGCAGTAGTGGTAAATAATTATTTAGCATAGTGTCTTCCCATGGGGGTGAAAGTAGAAGGGAGTATAATCTTAGAGGTACACATGGGGCTTCAACTATATTTGTAAAGGGGATAAAGATCTGAAGGAAATTTAGCAACTTGATAAGATTCCATAAAGCTAGGTGGTAGATACATAGGGATTGATTATAGTGTACTCTGTCTTTTCCTTTGTGCTTGAAATATTCTAAAAGAAACAAAAAAAAAGTAGCAGAACATGTTAACATCAAAGTGTGATTATGACTTTAACCGAAGTGACCCTTTCTTTTTTTTCTTATTTTTTATTTTTTTGTGGTGCTGGGGATTGAAACCAGAGCCTTGTACATGGGAGGCAAGCACTCTGAGGCAAGCACAACTGAGCTATATATCCTCAACCCAAAGATGACCCTTGTTAATGCAACAATGCAGCCACAGCAGATAAGGTTTTCACGGCCTAAATTGTCAGTGATCTAGGTTTCTTTAAATATTCTTTGTTCATGGACTATATAGTTTTCCTGTGTTTGAGGAGTAGCTAAGAAAGAGCATTAGGTGACCAATACCAACAGGTTGTTTCCAGTGAATCAGCTTGACTTTTCTCAGAGACTGTAGGGCTACCTTTTATAATTGTAATTTGTACTTACTGAAGGTCAGTCTAACATCTAATACAGTTGTTCATTTTATCCACAGCAAACTGGAAATCCTGAAGTAGTTTCAGGCAGCTGTAATATTTTGGTTGGTATCACAAGATATTACATGTAGCAAGAGAAAATCTTTTTACTTCTTAGTGGGAGCCAGAAACTGAATAGCACTCTCTCTCTCTACTTGAATTTGAAGGAGAATAAATAATGTAGAAGATGCTGATACTTGCTCAGAGGAAAGGCTGAATGGAGGTGGGGAGATAGGGAAACAGGAGACGGGGAAAAGGGAGCAAGGCTCAAAATCCAGGATTGGAATTTCTGAGGTACCAGTGTCACAACTATTATCTGAGGACTGGGGCTTGCTACAAACAAGTTCTTGACCATTACCTTGTGCTAAAATATCTCTCTATTTTTCTTTAAGCAAGGAAGTACCAGTTTTCCATGCCATAGAGTTTAATTCTGGGGACAGAGTTTACTGTGGCATTCAGAGGAGAAAGTATTGTGCATGTATGCTTGCTTGTGTAAAATTATGTATGAAAACTTAAACCTTTTGGACCATTGTGTCTGTAGGGAAAATTTACAAAAGGTGGAAGGATAACCAGCTTCACAGGAAATACTAATTTAATGAGTCTTAATGGACTTGGAAATTTCGAGCTACTTTCCGTTATTCTGCAACTACCTGTGAGGAAGATACTTTTATTCCTATTTTAAAGAATAAAAGACTTGAATTGAGGAAGCTGAGAATCTTGGCCACAAGAAAACTTGAGTCTGGTAAAGCTGATAGGGATCTACCTGACTTGGCAGCTTTGTCCTTTTTTTTTTGGTAGGGGGGTCACTCATACCCTTTGTAAAGGTAAAAGATGAATAGGATGTTGCCTTCTTGGTGTATGTTTTGGTTTAAAAAAATACTTGGTAGTTGTATTTGTTATTATTCTAGAGGTGTTACTTTTAATAAATTAAATAGATTGTTTTTGTATGTCCAAATGAATGTGTACTGAGAATACAACCACATAACAGGAGAAACTGAACAGGACTCTCCTGACGTTGAATATGGAGGGGAGTAAATAATGCGGAAGAGGGAGCTGAACCTGGGTGAGAAGAGAGGCAGAATGGAGAGACAGGAATGGGAACAGCTCATGTCTAGGAACAGAGCAACAGAGTCACATGCCAGGCAGGAAGGGTGTGGGAGTGGCAGAGGCAGGGACTGGGCTGTGGGAAGAGGCAAAAGTTTGTTTACACAGAGAGGAAGTCCCATACTAAACAGGATCACATTTTTTTTTTTTCCTGATGTTTGTGCTCACAGTTTCTTGTCTTTCTTTTTAAAACAGATGAGCAGATTTGGGGAGGCCCCAAGTTTCTTAGCGAGACCCTGTCTTCAAAAAAGAAAAAAACAAAAACAAACAAAAAACCAACAATCTGGGCTTGGTTAAGTGCCCCTGTACTAAAAATAATAAATAAATAAATAAATAAATAAATGACATGAACAGTTGTTTAATTTGAGGAACCATACATTGAGATAGACATCATATTCTGGATTTTTTTATTACTTTCTGTTAACAAATTATTGGTGGCTTTTAGGTTGCTCTCAGTGAAGATGACTTAACAGTTTTAATGAAAATTTTGCTGGAAAATCTTGGAGAAGCTTCTTCACAGCCAATCCCTACACAATCTGTACAGGAGGCTGTAAGAGTGAGGAAAGATGTTCTGAGTGGTCCTGTCTTCCTCAAAGGTATAAATCCATGAAGATTTTTGCAGTGATTATTGTCCATGTGATATTTATATTTAGTATATTTTAGTTGTCCAGCATAATGTGGTATAAATTGATTCATTATCATATTGTTTACTGTGGAAAATCTGCTAGGGCCAGATTTGCTTCTTTAAGCCCCTGGAGAAGGGGGTGTGCCTGTTGTATGCTACAGGAAGAAGGGTTATCTGTCCTTGATTGCATGATGCTTATTTGCATATACTTGTTAGAAGCTGAATTCAGTAGGCACTGAGGTAGTGTGTACCTTGAGAGAAAAATCAAAGTGGGCATACAGTGAAGTAAGGTCCGAAAATAATGTAGAGAGAAAAGGCCCTTTGTGTGATATAATCATGCTAACAGGTCAGAACCATGAGAAAGGAATGCATTCTTTCATAGTAACAGCTTTAGATCTGACTTTATGGGAAAATGATATAATCAGATGTATCAGAGAATCTTCAGACTACTAAAACTGAACTTTTAAAAGTTACTGAAGTTTCAAATTCAACCATTTTTAAATGATAATTTTTTTAAAATATAAGGTTTCTTCTTTCTTAAGCAATTACATGAAATATGCTTTCACTTGTTTTTTATTGACAGTCATTGGTATTATTAAATGTTTTATTAAACTGTAAATAGGTTAATATTTAAATGGCTAAAAAGAGATGAAATGCCTCCTGTCTTTAACATGGTCACTGGCTACTCCTTAGGCCTTTAGAATACTCTCAGACCATCAGTTTACTTGGTAAAGCTGCCACTTAATAGAATTTCACCAACACTACTTCTTCTATAGAAAGGTCAGGCATACTTTGGAATTACACAAACGTATCATGACAACAGTGTGCAAAATAAGGTTTCTGGTAGACAGTGGTGAGTGTTACATAAGCTTGGTGAGGCCAGTATTTCTTTCCTCACCAGGTTGGGTTTGTGCTACCATGTAGACAAATGCTAGATGAGCAGGTCATTGTTATAGACCAAAGCTATGTAGAGATGAATAAATCGTGACAGGCAGACTTTATGTGATTAATGATCTCATAAGGTTCAGCTGTGATCAAATTTGTGTTTCTGGTTCTCATTATATGGTTGATGTGGCCCTTGGGAAAATTTGTGAATTCAGGTGGAAAGCTGCAAAATAATGAAGATTAGAATATACATTATTTTCAGGAAAAGTAGAGGGTTTTCCATCTTGGGGAAGCCTTACATTGTTAAAATTATACAAGAGTGGCCTTTTCTATAGAATGATCGAAAAATTAGAATCAATTTCCAAAAGGATTATAGAATCATATTATAAAAGTGTTTGAAAGCAGAATATGTTTCATCTGTCCTATCTGTCTGAAGATGAGACAAAAGACTAAAATATCTCTAAATGTCTTCACTAAATTCCAAAGGCTTCCCCACCTGACATATTTTGCTGTTGAGTTGCATTCTATTCTTATAGAGGTAATAGGTAATACAGTTGCATTCTGTTCTTATAGAGGTAATAGGTAATACAGATAAATAAAGATAATGAGAAGAGTGCTTGACTAGCAGAGTATCTTTTGCTCTCTAATTCAGGGCAAAAAATCTGGCTTTTCTGTACTCCAACTTCTTAATCACTTGAGAATGGCTTGAATCAGTTAGATAAAAGTGCTTTTATAATTATAAACTCTGTTATAAGTATGAGAATGGCTTGTATCAGTTAGATAAAAGTGCCTTTATAATTATACCTCTGTTATAAGTCTTACTTTGGAGGGACTTTTTAAAAAGTTGTCTTGATTATTTTGTATAAGATAGTCTCTCTTTTTAAAGCTGTGAATAATTTGCCTCTGCCACTTTGCCCTGTACTAAATTTATGGAATAATCATTGTCATTTTTATTGTCTTATAAATATGAGTTAAAGAACATTAGGAAGTTGGATATAAACTAAGAATAATAAATCATAGTCCCAGCTTTTAAATATGTACAAAGCAATATACCTACTTAAAATATTGCTAAATTTCATATTCATGTTTCTTTTTGTTCTATCAGATCAAGAACATTTGACAGACTCAAAGCCTTCTGTGGGCCAGAATGTTACTCTCCAATATGACTTTCATTTTGAATCTCTCTCCATTGTCCTTTATAACAATGATATTAATCAGGTGTGTATTAAATTCCTGTAGAGAAAAATTCTTTGCTTTGTTTTAGAATATTGGCATTTTTAAAAAATATTATTTCTTAGTTTTAGATGGACACATATCTTTATTTATTTTTTATGTGATACTGAGGATCAAACCCAGTGCCCCACAGATGTGAGGCAAGCACTCTATCACTGAGCTACAACTCTAGCCCCTGGCATTTTTTTGATATGACCCTTTATATTTTTTAATAGGTCTTCACTGTTTTAGTGTTTATTAGGCTAAGGAAAATAATTCAGGGTTCGTTTCTTCTTAAGTAACATCAGCACCAAAGCACATTTTGCACTGTTGCTAACGGAGGACTTTTATATATAAGAGTGATTAATTATACGCTCAATTTTATTACATGGGTTGTGTATTTATTTGTATGTATATAAACCTATTTAATAAAAATAATTTAGTAGTGGCTTTGGAGCCTTAGATGATTATTTTTAAATTCATGATTTTCCATGATATAAGCATTAATTATGCTTATATTGAATAGATGTTATATATGGTAGATTTATATTAAGAATACCAATTGGGCTGGGATTGTTGCTCAGTGGTAGAGCACTCGCTTAGCACAGGCAGGACCCTGGTTGAATTCTTAGACCACATAAAAATAAAGGCATTGAGTTGTGTCTATCTACAAAAAAGATTCTCTCTCTCTCTCTCTCTCTCTCTCTTTAAAAAAAAAAAAAGAATACCAATTAAAAAATTGGAAGTCTAGTGCCATAATGATTTGAACTAAATAATATATCATTATATCATAGTATTTTAGAAAGCTATTAATTATATATAGCCTTCTAAAAACATTTTATTGTATCAGTTAATTATATCATGTTAATATCCATAATATATGTCATATAATATATAGGCATTGTATCTGTTGTTAATTTTCATTTTTATACACAAATTCATATTTCATAATGTTTTCTAAAAATTAGATAGCATTCATATATTGTTGCTGTTGAGCTTTGTGCTAATGTCTGTCATTTGTGCAGTAAACTGCCTTCATTTCTAATGTTTAATATTCATGAAAACATCAGAAAATGACCTAGTAGTAAATGGACAGTTAAATGCAGTCTTCATTTCCCTTAAGGATGGTCATCTGGGGTTCCTCAGCCTTAGAATCTTGCTATCTTCTTTGCTTCTTCTTTGTTCTCTTTTCTTATTCATTTAAATACTGAGTTCTATCAGGTTTTTTGACTGAATGTTGTTCTGTTCTGTCAGTTCTCACATTGCTTTATTTGAGACCCTTGGTGGCTCACACATGTACTGCAGTGGCTTCCTTTCATCCATCCTAGACACTGGTACAAGTTCAGTGTCCTAAGTGAATTCATGGAACCATTTGCAAATTCCCATTCTACATAGGAACATTCAGTGTTTATGTATGTGTCCCTTTATGAAAAGGAAAAAAAAAAACAAATAACAACAACAACAAAAATACATCCAGTGGTCCAAATTGTCTATATTAGTAACTGTATTAGGAAACATTATATGTTGTGATCATTTCTAACCATAATTACAGAACAGAAGTTTGTGAATTATTTCCATTTTTATAAGTTAAATGTATTAGAAATTTCCCAATAATGATGTCATTCTGACCTACTTGCATGTAATAAACTGTCTGGAATAGTGAAGGTGTAGAGTAACCAGTGTGCCAAGGATTGCACATCACCAGCATACCTCTCACCAAGGCCATGGACCCAACTGAGAAGCTGTGACTGATGTCCTTTACTTCCATGAAGTATTTTTGCTTTTGGTTTCTTAGATGGGATCTGTTCTTTATGAAATCTCGTTTTTCTTAGAGTACTTAGACTTTTGTGTTATGGTGGAGTAAATAAAAGTTTAAATCTTTATTGTGGGATTTGAGACCTTAATTAGGCCTCTGTTTTTCTTTCTAATTTCATTCCCTAGCATCCTTTAATTGGAATGTTCAAGCCTAATCACTTTACTTGGTGCCCTGAAACGCATCTTGAAACATCAAATGTTTTTACCCAATGTAGAATGTCTTCTACCCTCTTAGCTATCTAATCCCATTTAGCCACCAATGTACAGTGAAGTTCTCACTTTCTGCATGAATTTTTTCTATCCCATAATGATCTATTTGACTTTTTAGTTTTCATTATATATATTCTTTACCTAGTCACTTAATATTGAATAAATTTGGAATTAATATCCAATGTTTGATAATATTGAAATGTGGAAAGATATAAATAATAATAAAATTACTATTTATCACAAGGTATTTTATCATTCACAATTTACAATTGTGTTTTTGTGATGTTTCTTTAATCTGTAAGCTCGTGGAGACCACCTATCAACCTGGTCCTTTCTCATAAACTCCATAGTTCTTATCACTGTTTTTTTTTTTTTTTTAATAGAAGAGCTCTTTAAATATTTAGTAGATCCTGTGATTAACTGACACAAATGTTTCATGGTTATTTTTATTTGCATCAGACTGTGCATCAAGTTAATTTTATACATTAACCATTGTTGAATGTCAGCACATACGTACATGTATTTACTTGTATACATGTCTATATTCATAAACATGCATATTATTCTTGGATCCATTTGTGTGTTTTAGCACTAATACTTTAAAAAATCTGTAAAATTTATTTGTTTTTAGGCTCTGAATTAAGAAATATGTTTAAAAATAAGTATGTAATATTTAAAGATTATTTATTTTTTTGCTTGAAAAATACACCACAGGAATCCAAGCTTGCATTTCATAATGACAGTTTCCGCCTTGGTGAGCTCAGACTGTATCTGATGGCCTCTGCAGGGAAGATATTCAAGGATGGTTCAGTGAATGTCAGCCTTAAACTTAAGACATGCACCCTTGATGATCTCAGAGAAGGCATTGAGAGAGCAACATCAAGGTTTGTCAGGCCTGAATTTGCTGTACATTAAGGTTGACTTTGCATTTGGTATTGTTACCAGGCATTTGGGCATGGGATCATCAAAAGAGATCTCTGTCTTCTGGTCATACTTTGTGATTTGAATTGCCTTAAGAAGTAGTGCTAATATCAGATTTAGTTTTAGATTTGATTTAATTTAGTTTAAATGAAAGGGAAGTTTATTAGTAAAATGGAGTACCATTTTGAAAATGAGGACTAAGAGAATATGAATTTTAATTGTTAAATTCATATGAGTGATATGTTGGTAATGTATTTTCCCAAATTATCTCCTATAGACAGTCTTAAAGCTATGGATTTTTTTTTTTTTTGGCCTGTGTCTTTCAAAACAATTTTGCAAATTTTGTTTTACTTTTAATAGGAATTGAATCCCTAGCATGATAACATTATCAACCTAGTTTTTGAAAGTTTAACATAGATCAGCCTACAATAAAGAGGAAAATATCTGACTACAATAGTCTAATTATATTTGTATTCCTTTATCTAATGAGACACATAATAATTTGTACTTGATTTTTTTTTTAAGGGAAAAAAACCTGTGTTACTAAACTTGGACTTCATTGAATACATACTGGATAGTTCTGAGTTCTTTATTTTTCTGAGAAATTAATAAATGAAGAAAGAGTGCTTTTATGCACACAGCTTTTCTAGTTTTTAAATTTCATATCTAGCAGTCCACAACTCTGTAGGTAAGGTTGATAAATGCCACCATCTGTTTGGTAGTCTGGTCTTCCTAGCCCATGTGAAGATGTATAAGAACTATTTGTGAAGACACTTAATAAACACTTGCTGATTTGAGTTGCAGTGAATACTTTCAAATCGAAGTGCATAGGATGATCTTTGGAAATAAATTCCTTCAGCAAGATTTTATTTAATAAAATAGAGGTTGTCTTATGTTTTATGAACCACATTGATATGTTTTGTTAATTGCCTAAATTTGTTTCCAGCAATCATTGGTGTTTCTTTTTTTTTTAATGTTTATTTTTTAGTTGGACTCAATGTCTTTATTTTGTTCATTTATTTTTATGTGGTGCTGAAGATGGAACCCAGGACCTCCCATGTGTGGGAGGCAAGCGCTCTACCTCTGAGCCACAACCCCAGCCCCAATCATTGGTGTTTCTAATATTACATTCTAATTAAAATATTCTGTTATTGCTTAATCACATAAATCTTACTTTGGGAATTAGGAGACCATGTCTTAGTTGCTAATTAGGTAAATACATACCAGTTAACACTGTCCTGTTTTCTATTCAGATTAGAAACTGAAAAGTGAAAGAAAGATCATTAAAATGTATAGGAAAACTTTCATCTTTTTTATTTTGGCAGAACTAAAATAATGAATGGTGTTTGTTTGTTTGTTTGTTTGTTTCAGGATGATAGACAAAAAGAATGACCAAGATAACAACAGTTCTATGATTGATATAAGTTACAAACAAGACAAAAATGGAAGTCAAATTGAGGCTGTTCTTGACAAGCTATATGTATGTGCCAGTGTGGAGTTTCTGATGACTGTGGCAGATTTCTTTATCAAAGCCATGCCACAGAATCCTGAAAATATGGCAAAAGAAGTACAGATTCCACCAAGACAGATTGCCACAGGGAAAGTCAAGATAGAGAAAGGTTAGCAGAATTTACCCGTTAGAGATGACTACTTGTGCTTTTTAACAAAATTTACAAACAGAAGGAAAGAGTAGTAGAGAATTTGAGAAAGTAAATTAGACTTTCAAATTTAAACATTCTATATAAAAGTTTTAGTGAGAAAATATTTTGAAGAGCAAGGTTTAGTAGAAATATATTGGGCTTTAAAGAATTGTAGCACATTGAAGAGCAATTAAAAAGATAAAATGAGACCTAGCATGACTATCCTATCACCTTTTAATACTTTAAAGTGTCAGAAAATTTATCAGTGTCAGACCTAGATGTATGCTGAAGTCACTTTCAACTCTGTAATTTTTTTATATTCTAGCATTACCAAGTAAATCAGTGATTTTCTGTATTCATGTATAATTATTTAAGATCAGGCATTTTTTTCCTCCAATGCAACACCCAACAAGATTGGAAAACTAACTTTTATTGGCAAGGTCAAATATTATTTTTCCATTTACTTTTAATGTTTCTTAGTAGTAATCATTCTTGATATCTCTGTAGTTATTCACATATTAAATTTATCTATCTATCTATTTATTTATTTATTTTTAAGTTGTTATTTGGACACAATACCTTTACTTTATTTTTATGTGGTGCTGAAGATCGAACCCAGGGCCTTGCATGTGCTACCACTGAGCCACAACTCTAGCCCCATTAAATATATTTATATTATACATTATATGATACTGATTATGGAGTTTTGGATGAAACCAAATGACAACAGTTTAACTGCTTTACCAGCGTCTCCCCCCCCCCCCCCCCGATAGTTCTTTCTCTAGTTTCCCCCTCCTTGCTGCTGCAACATAGCGTAATACATTATCATATGTGTATACAGGCACATACCTTAATTCTGGCCCAAGAATCTCAAAACACCATTATTCCCAACTAAATCAAAGATCAAAGTGAGAATGATCTTTTTTAGACAGGTTTCAAATTAGGTTTTCTTGTACAATCAGCATTTGATAATATCATTTAATAATTAGTGTTGATAAACCAATTACCAGTATTAACTTCAACATATTCATCATAGTAAGAATATTGAGAACAACTTAGTAACTAGTAGATGATGTGTAGATAAGTGAAAATTTACTTTAAAAAATTTTTGTTCCCTTTTTTGTTTCTTCAGATGATTCTATAAGACCAAATATAACTTTAAAGGCCATGATCACAGATCCGGAAGTGGTGTTTGTTGCCAACCTGACAAAGGCTGATGCTCCTGCTCTGACAGCTTCCTTCCAGTGTAACCTCTCTCTGTCAACATCTGAACTTGAGCAGATGATGGAAGCTTCTGTGAGAGATCTGAAAGTGCTCGCTTGCCCTTTTCTCAGAGAAAAGAGAGGGAAAAACATTACCACAGTAAGAATTGCCTTGGATCATAATTTTGAGAAGGGCAGAATCCTAAGTAGGAGAGTGCTTAAGGACTTTACAGATTATTTACTAAAACCTTGGGGTTTTTCAAAAAAGGATACTAAGTTCCAAAGATGTTAAATAACTTAATTATAGCTGCTGGTAATAAAAGTAGGAGTTACCTTCAGACTAGTTTTCTTTATATTATCATCAATTAAATAGTATTTGAATTGTAGTACACATCAGTATTTTTTGTTTTAGTTATTGTTTTGTTCACTGTAGTATGCCCAATAAGTGAATGAATGAGTATTTAATCTTGAAATGAAAAATTTAATTGGAGCCAGAGAACCAAAATAGATGGTGTTCTTCTGTTATTAAAAGTTAATTTCAGTTATTTTCATATCATTATTGAAAAATATGATTTTAGTTAATTAACAATTAACACCAATTATTTTTTAATGTTAGTGATAATTTTTATGATAAAAGGACCACTGTTATTTGACTCATTGGCAGTGTTAGTTTAAATTTTTAAAAATTTGTGGGCTGAGAAATTTGCATAAAAATATAGTTCTAGGCTTTATATATACTTTATCATGAAATGTTCTTTGACAGATCATCTTTTGATATGTCACAGAAGGTTTATAGTAATCACTTCATTGAAAGATCATCCTAATTTTTTCAAAATTATTATGCCATAGTAATTACCCCATTTAGTTTGGGGCAAAATTATTTTGTTTCTTTAATTGTGAATAAGATTATAGACTTCATCATTTTAATCAGTTTTAAAGATTTGAGATTAATTCTAATAAGGACTTTTGGTGGTATTCAAGACTAAATTGTTAATTATCTGAAAATGGTCATTTATCTACCTTACTACAGTTATTGGTTCATTTTTATAGATATCTCAAAAATATATTTTTCAGAGGGTATCAATGAAAATATTTTAGCAAAAGGAAACATTTTAAACTTCTAATAATAAGTTGCATTGTTACTTGACAATTTAGAATGAAAAAAGTTATGAGAACTGTTAAATGTTCTTTAACAATGTTCATAGATTTGTCATAGTTCACAGAAGCCCTCCTACAAAGTTCTTAGTTAATTTGATTTCCTTTTTTGCTTTTAATAGTAAGCTTGAGTAAGAGGTAGCTCTCATAAGGGTCTGTTACACATTTACTGAAACTGTTACTAAGGAAGTGTGAATTTCATGTATTTGTTTCTAGGTCTTACAGCCCTGCTCATTATTTATGGAAAAATGTACATGGGCCTCAGGAAAACAAAACATAAACATTATGGTTAAAGAATTTATAATTAAGGTTAGTACCTATCATGTTCTTTGGGTGAAAATTTTTATTTTTCTAACAATGTTGTATATTGCAGTTACTTAAAATGGTATCTTTTGATGTCTCTTACCACTCCAGCATTGTGTTGGTCATCTTGAAAAATCAAAGACCTCTAACATTAAAAGACATTTTCTTTAATGTAAATGTTTATTTTGATTTCCTTTGAAAGGATACTTTTTAATATTTTTTAAAGATCAGAGTGGTTTTCTCAATTATATTTGCATGCATGTGGAAGGGAGAGGAGAAATGGGGAGAAAAAGAGGGAAGAAAGGGTGGTGAGATGAGGTTGCCATTACTTCATTTGAAATAAATTACTTTTAGACTTTTATTTGGTGTAAAATTTGAATCAGTTTAATAAGTGAGTGATTAAATGCTTTATTTGACTTACAAAGTATTTGTAATGACAGGTGTGTGCTAGAAATAACTTTTTAGATTTTGCTTTTTTAATTTAAAGGACTGAAAACATTCTCTATTCTTTAGTGTCATTCAGATTCTTTAAATATGACTTTGTGCCCAGTTACAAATGGAAATTCAGAATGGTTTCTGAAATCCATTTTTTTTTCTTTCCAAAGGATGCAAAAATTAGATATTTGATGCCAATAATATGTTTTCTCTAGCTGTGAACTTAATGTATTTAAAATTTTAATTAATTTTTAAAGCTCTATCATATATGTATTAATTCTTCTCATCTGGGAAAGAATGTGTTCTAAATGTTTTTCTGCTTTCCTTTATAAAGATCTCACCCATAATTCTTAATACTGTGATGACAATCATGGCTGCTATGTCTCCAAAAGCAAAAGAAGATGAATCTAAAGATACATCTAAGGAAATGGAAAATCTTTGGGATGTCAGATCTATTAGTGATTATAACTCTTGGTTTCTTGGTGTTGACTTGGCAACAGAATTAACAGAAAATTTCAGAGACAGTGAACAACCACGGATAGAGGAAAATTGTGCTATTACTGTGGAGTCAGTTCAGATTACCTTAGAATGTGGCCTTGGGCATCGAACAGTACCTTTATTACTGGCAGAGTCTATGTTTTCAGGCAGTATTAAAAATTGGACTTCTCTGATGGCTGCTGCAGCTGACATGACACTACAGGTATGGATACATCATTTAGAACCTTCTTGAAAGTACAATTGCAGAATCAAGAGATGAGATTTTTTTGTTGCTATTGTTTATGCATGGTAACAACAAATACATATATGAATAGATAATATATTTTAACATTTAATTTGTATAAATTGATGTATAATTGTATTGTGGAAATTGATTTTAAGAAATCTTTGGCTAAATAATTTGTTTAAGACAATAAAGAAAGGATAAAGGGAAATACACTTGACACTTTTTGTATCTTTCAGTGGGGTTTATAAATGGTTTTTGACATTTTTTTTTCTATGCTGGTTACAGAGTTATATAATTAAAGTTGAAAGACTAACTTATAATTCTGACTTTTCAGGTTCACTATTACAATGAAATCCATGCTGTGTGGGAGCCACTGATTGAGAGAGTGGAGGGGAAGCGACAATGGAATTTAAAGGTTAATGTAAGGAAACCATAAAATATTTTTGTATAGAGTGACACTCTGTATATTTATTAATATTTTTTAGTTCAGGGATTCTCAAGATGCAGTCCAGGATCCTTGAAGCCATTTCAAGGGGTCCATGTGATTAAAACTCTTTTCATGGTAATACATGGTAACATATCATTTTTGTCTTCATTCTCTCATGAATGAACTATGGAGTTTCCAAGGGATTTCTTGAATACAATATTGAGCCAGATTGAGTGCACAATAGAAATCAGAGTTCATCTCTTAAGGCAGGTGCTGAAGAGATTTGTAAATGCCCCATTTGTCACTATTTATATATTTTATAACGTTATTTTTCATTAAATAACTTAAATCTAACATTTTCAAATGTGTATTAAAATCTTATGTTTTCATTTTGAATAGTGTGGATATAGGTAGATGTAACTCAGATAAATTTAGAAGCTCTTTGAGATATTCAGTGATTTTTAAGAGACAGACCAAAAAAGTGGAGAGAGAATGTTATTATTATTTATGAACAAGTCTTTTGTAATACTTCTTTATGGTATTACTTGATAGCACTTTAGAAGTCTATATACCAAAGCACATTTTTCTAGAATAATGGGAAGGTGTTATATACTCTGAATAAATTGTCAATGCATACCTCCCTAGGAAGCCACCAGACTGAGGAGTTGTGCACTGAAACTGGCATAGCCAATTTTTTCCTTAAAGTTGAGAAATCACTTAACTTGTGTCCCAGTTTCCTTTGAATGAAGTAGAAGTGGTATTTGTCTTTCTGATGTAAAGAGGCTAACAAAGAATGTTTTACAGCCTTTTGAAATGTTATTAGAATAGAAACATGATTGTGATACTGCAACAGGTTGAATCTGATGGCTGGTTGAAAGCTAGTATTACTTTTGTATATGTGTTAATTGTAGAAAACAGAAGGAAAAAACTTATTTCCAGATGATACCACCAAATAAGGACTAATGTAGAATTTGGGGCCATCTTAGGTTGCAAATCAACTCATAATCATCACTTAGGCCACACTAAGTTCTGGGAGATCCACAGGAGGCAAATCTAGTAGCTGACTTTGAGTGCTTTCATGTTATGGTTCTAAAAAGCATCTTCCCATGGATTATGCACTGAAAGAAAGATTTCTCATCTGCACTAAGTCAGTGGGAAGCTCTGAATATTTTTTAAAATGAGACTTGAAAAGGCTTAATGTAAAGCAACCAATTTAGAAGAATTCAATACTATATTTTAATTTTATTATTGACTGATAACTTAAATTTGTTATATTGTTTAATTATAGGTAAAGAAGAACCCAATACAGGATAAAAGTTTGATGCCAGGAGATGATTTTATTCCTGAGCCACAAATGGCAATTCATATTTCTTCAGGAGATACAATGAATATAACAATATCCAAAAGTTGTCTTAGTGTTTTCAACAATTTAGCAAAAGTATGTTTGATTCTTCTTTGGAATATATTAAATAGAATTTGAGAATGAAACATGTATGGATATTTTTTTGTCATCAAAATTAGTTAAAAAATGTGTAGTAGTGGTAAAATGTTTGAAAGAAATATACATATTGTAAAATTGATGATGATTTATTCCTTTTCAGGGTTTTTCACAGGGTGCTGCTTCTACTTTTGACTACTCCTTAAAAGACAGGGCTCCTTTTATGGTAAAAAATGCTGTAGGTGTTCCCATTAAGGTGCAACCAAATCGTAATCTCAGAGTGTTGGGCCCCCCTGAGAAAAGTGGCATTTATGATGTGGATGCTGGTCAGAACTTGGAGCTAGAATATGCCAGCATGGAACCTTCACATCAAGGGAAACTGTGTGTACTCAGCCGTCAAGAAAGTTCCTTCTTCACACTGACCTTTGGTATGCTAGTTATTTTAAGAATGTCTTAGGAATTGCTGTGGGTTTATTTTTGATACGAGATAAAGAAACATTTTGCAGCAGATATCTTGGGAGACAACGTTTCTAAAGGCTTAGAGTAAATAATTAATAAACTAATGTCTTATTTTCTTCTAAACTTGAAAAAGATTAAACTCAAGAAATACTTTGCAAAACTAGATTATTTCAATGTTCTTTAGTAATACAACTTATAGTATGCTTCAAAAAGAATAAGATTTCAATGAGAGAAAATAATGATATTCCGAAGTCCTAAAATATTGATAGTAATTACTACCTTCTCAAATTCTATAAAATATTCATCATTATTTTGAGGTGCTGATGATTATTAATGAATAAATATTTGGACTTATTTTCACTTATGCTCTTAGTACCGCATGGATACACAGAAGTTGGAAACATCCCTGTTGCCAGACCTGGACGGCGATTGTACAATGCACGGAATCCCAATGCCAGTCATTCTGATTCAGTCTTGGTACAGATTGATGCAACTGAAGGGAATAAAGTAATTACCCTGCGTTCTCCCCTGCAGGTAATGCTTTAGAGTGAATTGTGTCACTTTCTCTAAAGCAGAAAATATTGTTTAGCCGAATAGAAGAATATGTAGTAGAACTTCATTGTAGTGCACTGAAAAGGTTCCTACTCTATAACTTGATTTTGTAATATTCTTTATTTTAAAGGTCTGATACATTTGTTATCTCCTGCTTTTAAATTAATGAAATTGTTTTGTATTCTTTTAAAAATTCAGAACTGAGGAATATTGTAATTATCGTTAGTTGTAAAATAGGATAATAGTTCCTTCTCTTTGTACAATATTTGGAATTACATTTTTCAAGTGCATATGAAGAAATATTGGAATTATCTACTTTCCTGAAAAGAATTTAGCATTTTAATCTATAAATATTTTCTACTTTTAAGGCTTTATTAAACATTTTTCTTCTTTTGCACATTATTATAGATTTTGGGATCTGATCAATATATGATCAGCAAAAGGACATTTCTTCATTTCTATAACATCAGATAAAAATTGAAAAGATTTAAAATTTTGGCAATTAATCTCTCTTTATTATTGATTCCAGCAAATATACTGTAGTCAAGAATAGACTTATACTGTACTTCTCAAATAGCTTTTGCTCTTCTATTTAGTTTAGTCAAATGATGCATACATAAATGGTTGTAATGGAGAAAATCTGACTGAAATTGTCAAAGAGCAATGCATATTTGAAAGATAGTATGATAAACTAAAATAAACATAAGCATGTAACTATAGGACTATGTGAATATCTTAATTTTCATTTAGATCTCAAGTTTAATATGCATTGCATTTATCTATCCTAAAAGTTTTTAATTACCAATGAAAATGCCTTCCAATATTGGGTTTGAAAACTTCTAGACCTAAAAGTAATTACGTGCATCTTTTTAATTTGTTTATCCTTTTTAAACTATTGTATGTCCTTTTGTCTAACAGATTAAAAACCATTTCTCTATTGCATTTATCATCTATAAATTTGTCAAGAATATTAAGCTATTGGAGCGCATTGGAATAGCCAGACCTGAAGAGGAGTTCCATGTTCCTTTAAATTCATATAGGTAGATATTTCATTGAATATATAAAGCTTTAAAAACTTTGTAATATATATTTTGAATTTTATGTTTTGTTTTTTTGTTTTGGTTTGGTTTTTGGTTTTTGGTGTGGGTTATTAAACTCAGAGGTGCTTTACCACTGAAATACATCCCCAGTCCTTTTTATTTCTTTTTTTATTGTGGGGCAGAGTCTCACTAAATTGCTGAGTCTAGCCTTGACCTTGTGATCCTCCTCCTTACCCTCCAGAATCTCTGGGATTACAAGCATACACCATTGTGCCTGGCTAGGCATCTTTTTTCTGGAAAAAAATAACCTTATATTTTTATAATGTAAGAGCCATAAAAGCAGTTTTAGGTTTAAGACAGTTTTTAAATGCAGAAAAACACATTTATATTATTAATGAACTTTCAAGATGAAATGCCTTCTTTTTTATATATATTTGATGTTTTAGAATTATCTGAGATCTATATTTATCTGACTGCCTTTGTATTTGAAATGAAAAAAATTTTACATTGCCCTTGTTTACAGAGTGCTTTTTCCCAGAAAGTTCCTCTGTGACTTAGACGTGTGACTGTGGACAAGTTTCCCAACTTTTCTTAGCTAAGACTTCCTAACCTGTAAAGAGAAGAATAATAGTACCTATTTTGTAGAGTTATCAAGAAGATTTAATGAGATTATTTTTCTTATATCTCAATCAAAACTTTTTCCTCCCTGGTTTCTTTTTCTGCAGATGTCAATTGTTTATTCAACCAGCCGGAATCTTAGAGCATCAGTACAAAGAATCTACCACTTATATTTCCTGGAAGGAAGAACTTCACAGGAGCAGGGAAGTCAGATGCAGGTTGCAGTGTCCATCAGTGGAAGTCAACTTCCTGCCTCTCATAGTGAATACAGTTGCTGTGCCTGATGAATTAAGCTATATCAGCACACATGGGGAAGATTGGGATCCAGCTTACATTATTCATCTTTACCCTCCTCTCACTCTTCGGAATCTTCTCCCCTATTCTTTAAGATATTTACTTGAGGTATATTTCTTGTTTAGCTTTTATTATTGTATAAAAGGAACTCTTGTTTTGTTTTATAGCATTTTTAGTTGAAGTCTGTGTTTTATATAGCGTAGTTGATAATGCTTTAATAATATTAATGATAGCAAAAAGCAGCATAGCATTCATGTCAGGAGCTGTATTATATACTTTATATGTATTGGCATGTTCAGTCTTTATAGTAACTTTTTGTAGTAGATACTGATGAGGAAACTGAGTTAGGGAGAGGTTAAATGATTGACCCACCATCCCATATCCACTTAGTATTTGAGCCAGAATTTAAACCTAGGCACTTCAGTTCCTCAATTCCTAATACTTGTCCTTGCTACATCTGTCAGAAATTAAGAACCATAGTCATCTTTTCATTCATTAAGTAAAATTTTATTATCTAAAGGGGAGAAAAAATCAATGAGAAAATACTTCATCTTAAAGTTTTTATTTAAAAGAGTTAATATGATTATTTGGTCTACAGTTCTAATGAAAACAAAAATAATTACTGTCTTAAACAATAAGAAATATTTTCCCTAGTAGTGGGGTATGATAAATACTTTCAAATTTGTACATGCTATGATATTTTAAAGTCACAGTATATGGAATCTCAATTTTTTTTAATCTAACAATGAGCTATTCCTGAGTTGTGCAGACAAAAATTAATTAAATGAACTAAATAGTATTTATACAAAAGACAGTTTTAGTAAGAAACCCTGATTTATATTTTGCTATTATTTATTTTGAAAAAATTACACCATAGATAACTTGTCAGAGTAGTTCAATATCACTTTCCATATTCCATCCTTATGGAACCATCAGGTGTGATATTTAAATAGAGGATGAAACTGAAGCCCAGGCACTTAAGAGGCTTATTTAATGATGTAGCTCTGGTGGACAATAGCCAGGATTTCTGAATCTAGCCCAGGATTCTTGATATAGATATGAATATTTTATCAAAACTTATGATTGTTGGCCTACTAATGGCCAAAAGACAGTGCTACTTATGGCTATGGCATAGTGTTTTCTTTTTAGTCCTTAGTGATTACTGGGTTGTCATAATATTTGAACAAGGTTCTTGTTTGAAGAGTTGGTAGTTAATTTAGCATTTGTGTAAAATATGGATTTTGCTATTTCAAAAGTTTCAAAAATTGCTGAGCAAATTTTTTTTGTATGTTTATTTTTAGGGAACAGCAGAAACTCATGAACTAACAGAAGGCAGTACTGCTGATGTTTTACATTCACGAATCAGTGGAGAGATCATGGAATTAGTCCTGGTGAAATACCTGGGCAAAAACTGGAATGGACATTTCCGCATATGTGATACACTTCCCGAATTCTTTGTTGTGTGCTTTTCTTCTGACTCCACAGATGTGATGACAGTCGATCTGTCCATACATGTCAGGCGAATTGGCAGCCGATTAGTGCTCTCTGTGTTTAGTCCCTATTGGTTGATCAACAAGACTTCTCGAGTTCTTCAGTATCGTTCAGAAGATATTCACGTGAAACATCCAGCTGATTTTAGGGACATTATTTTATTCTCTTTTAAGAAGAAGAACATTTTTAGTAAAAACAAGGTATGTTTTTGTTCATAAAGCAAGTTTAAATAGGAGAATCTCTTCTCTAGAAACTTGGGAACCTGACACTATGCTTCCCTGTTTTTTAAGTACTATTGGTATGAATTAAGTCCAGTGGGACTTTAAGGAGTGCAAAATCAAGTGGGATGGCAGGAACGACAGCAGTTTGCTAAGACTCAGTTGCTCTTTCTCTCCTATCTGTAGCATTACTTCTGTTCTTAAATTCATGACAGATAAAATAGTCTTATTTCATATAGTTTCCTGGTGATAAGGCATTTCTAAAGATACGGTGACTGAATATACTTACATTAGCTGAGTCTTCGGTGGGCACAGCATTAAGCTAGGGTAGAGAAGCCTAAAGCTTGAGCCTGATCTTTTATGTTCTGGTCCCTTCTTTCCTCTTCAGTTGCACATCTGCCTTCTTTACTTTCCCATGTGCTCACTTCTAGGGTTTTGCATATGCCTCACCTTCTGCCTAGACAGCCTCTTCCCCTACCCTTTTCCTGTTTCCCTCATCTTTCCTGGTTATCTATAGTTTGTCCTTTGGCATTCTGCTTAGGCCTGATATGTGTGAAGATTTTCTGACTATTTTAAATAAATCTGGACATACCACTCATGTTCTCTCAGAATAGTTCTCAAATTTCAGTGTACTTTAGAATGGGCTTTTAAAACTATTTACTGAATTATGTCCCCAAAAGTGAGTTTGATTCAGTCTGTCTGAGTAGGGCCTGAGAGACCACATCCTTAATAGATTCTTTGGTGATGCTGATGCTGCTGGTCTGAGGACCACTTTGAGAACCACTGTTTTGGAGTGGTAATTATCTGTTTATGTGTCTGGCCTCTGGTTATCCTCAGTTTTTTTTTTGTTTTTTTTTTAAATAATCTAGTTGGGTAGATACAGGTGAGACTAAATCTGGTGCACAGGTATGTCTTCTTCTGTAAGACATTCTCTAAATCCTAGCGTCATTATCTTCTCACCTTGATAACATTTTGTACCTTTTGTATGGCTCTTGTCACATTGAGTCTTGCATCATAATTACTAGTGTGTATTTCTTGTTCTCTGTTTGGTCCAGTTACTCATTGAAGACAGGAACTGGGTCCTTCTTTCTCCCATTCTTACTTTCACAATACCTTTCATTTAGTGCCTGCTGAATAATATTAAAGATGAATTCTCAGAGTTCTCAAACTGTTAAGAATCTGTTAACTCTCTATATAAATAAGTCTAACACTGGAACATATCATTTTGCATTACAACTTCAAAAACAAAAACAAAAACGAAGTCTCTTCAGTTCACTATACTTATTGCTTAGGTAAATGGGAAAGTCAGAGCTGTGCTGTGGTTGTCATTCCACAGTGTTTTCTATGGTTCTGTTATTTATTTGCAGTATGGCTATCATTGTATTTTTGTGTCCTATGATATTGAAGAAATTTCTTGCAGTTCTTTCCATCAAATCAAATGAATATCATCTTTCAGGTTTTTTATATGATGATATTATTCTCTGTTACAGGTTCAGTTAAAAATTTCAACTAGTTCTTGGTCCAATAGTTTCTCATTGGATACAGTGGGAAGTTATGGGTGTGTGAAGTGTCCTGCCAACAATATGGAATACCTGGTAAGAGTCGACTTGCCTATTTACCTTGGACTCCATTCACCATTCCCACAATTCAGTTAAACAGCTTAGGTCCTAAAGAGTACAGATATCAGAATTGAAAGTATTATGTGGAGAGGTCTCTCTTACCAGTTTCTTTGATCACTGTTAATAAAGCAGAAGTGGAATTTGTCACAGATGAATACAATGGGTTGAATCTATCCAAGTGTGTAGTTTGGTAAATATTGATGGCATGGTAGAATCTTCATTCTGTACAGTCCCTGCCAAGCATAAATTTGAGTAATTGGATACCAACTGAACTGTTTTAGGACTACAAAATTTTTATTTTATTTATTTTATGACAGATAATAAAGCCACAAAACTTGAGCCTCTCCACTAATTATAAATCAGTCTGTGTTTGGAATATTTAAAGTGTCTAATAAATAACAGAGGGCACTTTAAATCTATCCTTGCAAGGTGTCATTAAATTCCTGATTGAAGTTCTTGAATTGGTTTCTGATAGTGTCATATTAGGGAACAAAAATTTTTCTTTTTAGTGAGAAGATACTCATTATCTTATGTTCATAGCTTATGTTCATTACTTAATGTAAGAATTCTTATTTTAAAATATTTTAAGAATAAGTGTGTGAACGAAGGAATATGTGTAGGTTTTAGAGATTGCATAAAATATTGGGAAATAAACTTGTTTCCTTCTCACAGGTTGGTGTTAGCATCAAAATGAGCAGTTTTAATCTTTCACGAATAGTTACTCTGACTCCCTTTTGTACCATTACAAACAAGTCATCATTAGAACTAGAAGTTGGTGAAATTGCATCTGATGGCTCAATGCCAACTAATAAATGGAACTATATTGCTTCTTCAGAGGTAAGTCTTCCTTTACGTATTCCTACAGTATAGAAACCAGTATTGACATGTAAATAAGGATTTTGTGTATCTCTTTGTCATATTTGCTCTATCATATTTATGTGTTAAAATATTATGGCCAGCTTTAAAAGATTTTTATATTATATATATATATGTGTTTTTTAAAATAAGAGGATAATTGTTGATATTTACCCATATCTCAATCTAGATGATTAATTGTCCTTCTCTAGTCCTTATATAAACCATTGCTATGTACTGTGAAAAGTACACAGCGATAATGTACTCTATATAGTCTCAGTTGTCAAGATGATGTCTCTGTACTTAAGAAACTATAATCTTATAGGCAAGGATTAAGCTGTATATCAATTAACAAATGGAGAGAAAGATAGTGTAAACAAAGTTATAAGTGGTTATAGAATTTCTGAGTAGGGAAGATGGAATTTTCTTGCAATTCAGCTCTCTCACTTTACAGAAAAGAAATCAGGTTAACATTTTTCCAGGGTCAACAAGGTCATTGATAATTGAATTGATGGGCATTCGTGGTCTATATCAAAAGGTTGAGCTTTGTGGAACAGTTGGGATTTGAACTGAACTTTGCAGGCTCAGTAATATTTAATGAGGTGAAAGAATGAGGGATAAAGTGAGGGAAGAGGGTACTACTGCAAAGATGAGCAGTAGTCCTTGACTTTCACCTAGTTTTCAGTCAAACTAGCTGACCTTCAGGATGGCTGAAGTTCATTTTTAGTACTGCTCAAAAAATATTCTGAAATTATTTTTAAAAGACTCAAAAGGAAGGATTCTTATTTCAGTAAAAACATATTTAGAGCTCTAAGATGCATGGTCTCTTCAAGGCACTTCAAATGATCTCTGTGTATTAGCAATAACTGTTTATTTTTTTGTCTTTGATGTAGATTTGGCAACAGTAGTATTTTTTATTCAGAATCAAAATTTAGCCAGTATTCTATAACAGAAGGACATTTTCTATAATGTTAGGAATGAAAACCCCAGTGTTATAGATAGGGAAACAGGCTCAAAGAACTATATGACTTTTTGATTTAAGTTCAAATAGCTAGGAAGGTGATGTCAGGATTTTCAGTAGGTTAATGATGGTCTCTTCTCTGTTTTCTATTTTCTTTCTGGTTTATCTCAGATAAGATAGTCTATGAAAGAATTCTTCATGCATTAATGAAGTAAAATGGGATATGCACAAAAGTAAATGTTATAAATATTATAATTTTTAATTATTCAAGGTATTTGAGATGTGCTTACTGAACATGCTTTTGGGTTTCTCATATTGTACATGTTGATAGATAGCTGGCTGTCATATTTTAACATATAAATATGATAGAGTGAATATGACATTGTATATATAGATGGATTAATATATCTGTATTCTTCTGGTGAATGTTAATAGTCATAAATAGAACATAATAGTCATTATATTGTCAATGGTCTTAATATGAGATGTAGAGGAAATATTTTAAGGAACTTGGTGATCATTTAATCAAGATCAGATTCAGAGGTAAAAACTTAATTAGCCAATATCTTATTTATATTACAGCATTATTTTAAGACTGATATTAATTTTTGTGTTTTCAGTGCCTTCCATTTTGGCCTGAAAATTTGTCAGGCAAACTTTGTGTGAGAGTGGTGGGCTGTGAAGGATCCTCCAAACCATTCTTTTACAACCAACAGGATAATGGCACTTTGTTGAGTTTAGAAGATCTTGTAAGTTTTTATATTTTAAAATAAAATGTCTTTTTAAAATTTTTTGCTTCACACATTTCACTGAACCATGCTATAAAAATTTAGTGTTAATTATTTGAAGATGCTGCTATATCAATATATAATGCCTTATGTATGTTTGTAAGAAATTAGAGCCAGTTTGCTTTTCAGTAAGAATTTAAGAAAAAGCCTTTGTATTTACATAACTGATTGAAATTACATATGTAAGTGAGGTTAAACCAATGCATGGCATATGTACTTTTTTCCCCTACAACAGAATGGAGGTATATTGGTGGATGTTAACACTGCTGAACATTCAACTGTCATAACCTTTTCTGATTACCATGAGGGATCTGCACCCGCCCTGATAATAAACCATACACCATGGGACATCCTCACATATAAACAGAGGTATGAAAGGGGATTGATGGAAACTCTGGCTTTTATTGGGCCACAGTACCTTCTGAGATACATTTAGCTTTCACATACCAGATGGTCTCAGATTTTAGAAAGGTCATGTGGAGCATGTGTTGCTTATTATTAATACCCTGGTCGTGTCTTGAGACAGTATTCTATAATGAAACACATTAATATTTATGCATGAAAACTTATGAATATTCACACCAGGTGGGATAAATTAAAACTATTAATAGTTTCACATCAATTCAAATTAGGTTCTACTGCCAACTTTTTTTTTAATTTTTAAAATTTGTTTTAATTAGCTATACATGACAATAGAATGCACTTTGATACATCATATATAATGGAGTATAATTTCTCATTCTTCTGGTTGTACATGTTGAAGCATCACACTGGTTGTATAGTTATATATGTATATAGGGTAATCATGTCTGATTCATTCTATTCTTCCTACCCCTATACATCCTCCCCTCCATTTACTCCTGTCTACCTAAAGTAACTTTATTCTTTTCACAATGACCCCCCTATTGCAAATTAGCATCCTCATATCAGAGAAAACATTCCACTTTTGGTTTTTTTAGTATTAGCTTATTTCACTTAGCATGATCTTCTCCTGCTCCATCCATTTATCAGCAAATGCCATAATTTCATTCTTCTTTAAGATTAATATTTCATTATATTATATAATAGTGTATACACACACTTATACACACATATCATATTATATATATATGTGTATATATATTATATACATACTATATATATACCAAAATTATATATTTTTACATTATACATACGATATATATACATACGATATATATACCAAAATTGTTTTTATTCATTCATCTATTAAAACACACCTAAATTGGTTCTATAATTTAGCTATTGTGAATTGAGCTACTTATAAACATTGATATGGCTGCATCACTGTAATATGTTGATTTTAAGTCTTTTGGGTATAAACCAAGGAGTGGGATAGCTGGGTCAAATGGTGGTTCCATTCCAGGTTTTCTGAGGAATCTGCATACTGCTTTCCATAGTGATTGCAGCAATTTGCAGTCCCACCAGCAATGTATGAGTGTACCTTTTTCACCACATCCTTGCCAACATTTATTGTTGCCTGTGTTCTTGATGATTGCCATTCTGTCAGGAGTGAGAATGAAATCTTAGAGTAGTTTTGATTTGCATTTCTCTAATTGATAGAGATATTGAACATTTATTCATATATTTGTTGATTGATTGTATTTTCTTCTGTGAAGTTTCTGTTCAGTTCCTTAGCCTATTTATTGATTGGGTTATTTGTGTTTTTTTTTGTGTGTGTTAAGTTTTTTTGAGTTCTTTATATATTCTTAAGATAAATACTCTATCTCAGGTGCGTGTGCTAAAGATTTTCTTCCATTCTGTAGCCTCTCTCTTCACATTATTGATTGTTTCCTTTGCTATGAAGAACCTTTTTAGTTTGAATCCTTCCCATGTATTGATTCAATCACTTCTTACACCTTAGGAATCTTATTACGTAAGTCAGATCCCAGGCTGACATGGTGAAGATTTGGGCCTATTTTTTCTACTATTAGGTGCAGAGTCTCTGGTCTAGTGCCTATGTCTTTGATCCATTTTGAGTTTTGTGTGGGGTGAGAGATAAGGGTTTAATTTCATTTTGTTACATGTGGATTTCCAGTTTTCCCAGTACCATTTAATGAACAGGTTTTCTTTTCTCCATTGAGTGTTTTTGGTGCTTTGGTCTAGTATGAGATAACTATATTTATGTGGGTTTGTCTCTGTGTCTTCTATTCTGTACCATTGGTCTATGTGTCTGTTTTGGTGCTAATATCATGCTGTTTTGTTACTATGGCTCTGTAGTATAGTTTAAGATCTGATATTGTGATGCCTCCTCCTTTACTCTTCTTGCTAAGGATTTCTTTGGCAAAAAGAAATCTGACACGAATTTCACGATTGCTTTTTTCTTTTTTTAAGAATTTAATCTTTATTTGTTGTTGTTTGTTTGTTTATTTATTTATTTATTTTAATGTGATTCTGAGGATCAAACCCAGGGCCTCAACCATCCTAGACAAGCGCTGTACCACTGAGCCATAACCCCAGCCCCTCATGATTGCTTTTTCTAGTTCTATGAAGAATGTTTTCAGGATTTTAATTGGAATTGCATTAAATCTGTAGAATGCTTTTGGTAGTATGACCATTTTTACAATATTAATTCTGCCTATCCAGGAGCTTGGGAGGTCTTTCCATCTTCTAAGGTATTCATCAATTTCTTTCTTTAGTGTTCTGTAATTTTCATTGTAGAAGTCTTTTACCTCTTTTGTTAGATTGATTCCCAAGTACTCTATTTATTTATTTAATTATTCAACTATTTATTTATTTATTTAGGTGTATTGAGGATTGAACTCAGGGGCACTCGATTACTGAGTCACATCCCCAGCCCTATTTTGTATTTTATTTAGAGACAGCGTCTCAATGAGTTGCTTAGTGCTTTGCTTTTGCTGAGGCTGGCTTTGAACTCGTGATCCTCTTGTTTCAGCTGCCCAAGCTGCTGGGATTACAGACACCTGGCTCCAAGCATTTTATTTATTTATTTTTTAAGCTATTATGAATGGAGTAGTTTTCCTAATTTCTCTCTCTGCTGCCAACTTTTCTTGACAACAAACTTCCAGAAAAGTTTTTGGGCTTTTAGAGCATTTGAATTTCGGAATTGCTGATAAAGAACTGTGCAACTCTTTTTTTAAAATTAACTTTTTTATTTATATATGACAGGGGAATGCATTACAATTTATGTTACATATACAGAGCACAAATTTTTCATATCTCTGGTTGTATACTAAGTATATTCACAAACTCTTTAAAGTATTACCTTCCCTTTGCAATCTGGTAATGCTCAGTCAGTCTTGTCCTATAAATGAAATCTGAAATCTAGTTTTTTGGTTAGGGATAATAAAAGGTTAAATGGAGGTCAGTGAGTAGAGAGAGATATTGAATTTATTATTATATCTGGAATTTTATTATTACTTTTATGTTGTCATTTTGATGATGTCTTTCTTTAATGCTATAACAAATAAATTTAAGCCTTTAAATTACATAATAATACTTTCATAAATGCATTCATGCATATACACACACACACACACACACACACACACACACACACATATGTATATATGTGTAATATGTAATTTCCTTAAAGATTTCCCTGTTCTTATTTCTCACAGTATGAATCTAGGAACAGATTTACAAGTACAGAAAGGATCAAAATCTGGTTGGATTACTTTTTATTTCACTTCTCTCTAAATGTTTTTGTATTATATGGACCAATAGTTTCTAAACTTATGGGTTGGCTGCAAGTCTACATTTCCAGCAAGTCCGTAGGAAATGCTGTTGTTTCACATGGACCTTTCTTTTTTTTTTTACAGCTGAGACCCATAATACATCTTAAGTATGCATTTGATTAGCAAAAGTTTAAACTTCAGCACTGAGTGAAGTTCTTCTACTAAAGATATTGACTATCACAGCCATTTCTGTAGGTGAACACTTATGTACCAATTTATTTACCTTAATGGATTTCATTGGTATGTTTCTTCTTGGATGAATTCATAGTTCAATAAACCTTTAGAAAGAAAAATATACTACAGTATTCCATTTCCCCAAACATCAAAAGTATTAGTCTATTGGACATTTTCAGGTATTTATTTTTAGGTAGAGTTGTGGTTTATTAACTGAAGCACTTTCATAGTACTTGTATGCAAATCCCCTTCTCAATAAACTACAGATCTGGGATTCTAAAGGCCAAGATATTCTAATTTTCCCTCTGTTGATTGTATTTTAGTGGATCACAGGAGGAAGTAGAATTGCTGCCAAAACAAGCTCGACTTTTCGCCTGGGCAGATCCTACTGGCACAAGAAAACTTACATGGAGATATGCAGCAAATCTTGGGGAACATGATCTGTTAAAGGTATCATTTGATGGGATCAGGTGCTATATGGTTTTCCTGATGATTGGGAAGTAAACAAGCTAGTTTACCAGGTTGTCTTGGTCCTTACTGAACTAAAAGTGAATTGGAAATATTTTTAGAATAAGTTACTTTGTAACTTTAGATTGCAAACAGTTCATACTGAACATTTTATTGTAGATGAGTCAAAATAATTTAAATTTACAATTTAAAAAGTAGTTCTGTTCCTTCCTGTCCAAGTTAAGTAAAGCACCTTCTTAACTTTTTTAAAAGGAAAGAATTTTAAGATTGGTGAAAAACAACTTTATTTTAAATATATCCATACCACTGTTAACTGAGGTTTTTCAGTATGTTTTTCTAAATAAGGCTCTATTTTTTTTAAAATCAGTGGAGTTTGATAGCATATAAATTATCTCATAAGAAATATTTGTTAAAGTAATATTGAGATAGCTAAATTAATCAAATATGTTTCTGATATAAGACTCTGGAAGGAACCTAAGAATTCATCTACCAGCCTCCTATTTGATGTCAGAATTGCTCTTACATTCGTGATACGTTATCCAGTTTCTGTAGAGATATATCCCATGAAGAAAGTTTCATATAGTGTCATATTCCATTGTCCAATAATGCTAGTTGTTAAGAAGGCTTTCTTGATGTTTACTTTGAAGTTGTAATTGGGCAATAGTGACTGGATTATCTTTTCCTATATGCTCTCAGAGATGCCTATAAAAGATAAAGACTCAATCTTTGAAAAATGAGGTTGCTAGTTCATATGTTATGAGATTCTTGGAGTGATTTTCACCAAGACAGTTTGGTGGCACTCTGTTGGTTTGCTTGTGCTTTACTTTCATAACAAATTCTCAGGTTTACAGCAGAAGAACAAGACTTCAGTTGCCCGATCCTTTTTCCTTTCTGACTCAGATGCTCAGGAACTCTACCAGGAGACCCTATGTGTATATGGGATTGTTTTGTCTCTCCTGAAATTTGATACTGCTTAACAACCACAACTCTTAGGAACTAACATGCAGACACACAGAGAAGGTGGCAGAAGCATTATGGAGAGGGCTATGAAGGTCTGTGTACAGAGGCATGTCTAGGAAGAAGCCCAGGAACAGTGTCAGTTTTTAAACAGATTTCAGTTTCTAATGTTTCTATTTTTTGTTAGTGAAACAGGCAGTTGAAAAAGCAGATGATACTATTCAGTAGATAGACTACTAGGAATTGAAAAGTGATCTAGAAACAAGGAAATGGACCATTTCTTTGTCCACTAAGTTGATGTGAGAAGGGAGTTCTGCCCAGGTGTAAGTGGTCCTGAAAAGGGAGTCCAAAGAAAGTCCATTTATTCTTGACAAACTTAGATAAGGTATAAACATATCTTTCCAAAAAATAAATAAATAAATAGATAGATATTTCCTCAACTGAGTATGAATAAACAGGAAAAAATCAATAGGATTTATGGGAAAAAAACTTTACAAGAAAAATGAATCATTATCATACAGATTGAGAAGGTAAGTTAATCTTAGAAAATTTGTTTACCAGAAGAAAAATTTCAAAATATATGCCATACCTCCTCAACTAAGTTATAAAGATATGACAACAGAAGTAAGAGGAAAGCAAGGGGAAATTTTTTTTAAATGACAACAAATTAAAATGAAAACAGAGTGGGAAACAATATATTGTGTGCATAGAATATGTATATCACTTAATCCTAATTTTAATTAGAGAAATTATGGAGTAAAGATTGTCTTTTTTAAAAAGCTATTAATTAGTAGAACTAAAATTATGAGTTAAGGGATTTTAAAACAATGGAGAAAATTAAAGAAAAATTTGCTCTAAGAAAGAAGTGTAAGAAAGTATGTAATAAGTGACAAATAACATTTTATTAAGTGCCTATCATATCTTGATACTTTTCATGTATTATCATTAATTTTTATAGTAATAACTTAGGACTGCTAGTTGGGATTCAAAATCAGCTCTGACTATGGCTTCATAGTCCTAAACTTTTCCTTCTAGACCATGCTTCCCAGCAGTTATTTCAGTAAATGAAAATGCTTTAAATTCTTCTAGTCACAAAGATACTCAAATTAAGTTAAAAAACAAAACAAAACACAAAAACAGTATGTAACACTGAAGCCAGTTGTGGTGGCCTGTGCCTGTGTCCTAGCTACGTGGGAGGCTGATGCAGGGGGATCACTTGCCAGAAGTTCAAGGCCAGTGTGGGCAACACAGTAAGATGGTGTTTCTTTAAAAAGAATATTGTATCTAACTATGTGCTAATTACAAGAAATCTGTCTTAACCTAACCAACAAGAAAATTTTAAGCGTGAAAAGATAGTGAAGATTTAATAGGCAAACAGAATAAAAAAATATGGCAAATTGTTGCATTTTAGTTTTGATGAACTATAATCCAAAGCACAACTATTGGATTGTCATAATATGACAGAAAATGAGGGGTCACCACAAGTATTCATGCCGTGAATAACATTGCATTAAAATGCTAGAAGTTAAACACATTTTTGGAGTTTGATACCTTTTTTTTTATTTAATTTTTAACAGATAATGTAGATGGAAAACAGAACATTGGAATGTAATTTGAGATTGAAACTAAAATACATATCAAATTTCATAGTTTGCAAAGAGTTCATCTTATTAATAGGTATCTTTGAAAATTTGAGTATTACATTAAAAAAATTGGACAGGTTAATTTTGCCATACAGTATATTTTTAAAGTAATAATAAAATTTAAACAATAACAATAACAAAATGTGCTTTTTGTAAAATCTTTTGGTTTTTTTTCCCAACAAAACACAAGGTGGAAAGGCATATAATAGGAACTTTTATTGCCTGTTGAAAGGAACTGTTAAGTTTATGTTTAGCATAAAAATTTTGAAAAGGATTTTATTAATAATATATTAATTTAGTCTCCTAAAACACTAACCAATCAAACTTCATAGTTTTAGGTGCTATATAAAACCTTTAGCCATGAAGGTTATTCTTAAACTTAGTTCAAACTGATTACCATAGTTAGACTATTTAGCAGTTTGATTTACATAAATATTTGCTACGTTATAAATTATTAAAACATAAAAATAGATAAAGCTAGTTTTGAATCAGGTTGCTTTTCTAATAAACATCTGAACTAGACTGTTCTCCAGCTTGAAGACAAGTAATTATCTTGTGGCATTGGTGCCAGCAAAGGATTCTCTTGCTTCTGCTCAGTGCCCTTTGAGCATTAACTGGACAGCACAAACTAAGATATAAAAATGCTAAGTACTCTTAATCTTTGTCATTGTTTGAAAAAGATGGTACATTTTAAGATAGATTATAGTTTTATTTATAAATTTGTTGGTTAAGAGTTTTCCATTTTATGGGCATACTTTTTAAAGTTTTCTAAATGTAGAAATTTCTTTTGAATTTATATTAAAATCAGAAAAAAATGTTGCTGGACCTGAAGGTGCAGGTCATAATTGAATCAGACATGTTTCAATTAATTCCTTGTTGGTTAAAAACTTCATAGAACTGATAATTATTAAGTCCAGGGGACTTCATGAAGTTCACTATTGGACACTATGGGTTTGACAACAGTTTTCTAATCTTTCTCAGTTACTGTCATTTGACCTTAAATAGTAAAAAAAATATGTGTGGCCTTAATGAAAAGTCTTTCTTTTCTCAGGATGAATGTGGACAGTTTCCATACGATGCAAACATCCAGATACATTGGGTATCATTCCTAGATGGACGCCAGAGAGTTTTGCTTTTCACCGATGATGTTGCCTTGGTTTCCAAAGCACTGCAGGCAGAAGAAATGGAACAGGCTGATCATGAAATAACCTTGTCTCTCCACAGTCTTGGGCTCTCATTGGTGAACAATGAAAATAAGCAGGAAGTTTCATACATTGGAATAACCAGGTATACAAGAAGAAAGATAAAACATCAGAAATCTTTAAAAGGCACTGAGTTTATAATATTCAATTTTATAAAAGTCAACATACTCTTTCTGAGTAAAACTCATTCATGCAGTAAAACTTACCGAATAATTAAACAGCTGGCTGAAAATCCCCAAAGATAGAAAGATGAGTAAGATATTGTTTTTACCATCACAATATTCATTGTCATTTGGTGGGGAAGAAAGTAGTATCTTCTTTCCTTATTGAGTGGTTTTTCTTAAATAAACTATAAAAACACTGAGAAATGCTACAAAGAATTATATATATTTGCAATGTAAACAGGTGGAACTAACTTACTCATTTTGTCAGTTAGAGGTTCTAGAAAATGGCATGGGTCGGGAAAAGCCAACAGAAATAAATTAGAAAAAAGGTTCATAAAAGAAATTGGATTTGATGAGTAATCTTTCATTTGAGAACTTTTAATACTTATGGAACAGTTATTTTTTCTGGTTCTGTTTATACCTACTTAAGAAAAACATTATTATTATTATTATTTAATCACACTGAGTTTGATAAAAGGCTCATTCTTTCCTGGGGATATTAAATGAAATAGTTATGGTAGTTATGATACCAAATATAACCAGCATAGGTTGAGAATTTTACTTTCCTAACCCTAACCCTAAGTAGGAAAGTAAAATTAGATAAGAACACAGATAATGCATGTAACATACTTTGCAAAACACCTATGGGTACTATACCTGGTATCACATATGCCATTAAGTCCTTACATTTCAATATTACAGAGAATTTTTAAACTAAATATGAAAATAATTTTTTAGTCTTATATATCCAATTTTACCTTCTCTATTTCTTTGATATAACTTCTTTATACTTTAGTATTATAGACATTATGATATTTTGTTAGGTTGACCTTTTAAAGGACATTTGTGAAATTCATCTTAATAACTTGATTGATTTTTAAAATCATCATACAAATTCAGTAACATCTAAGTTTCAAAGGAATACTAAGTTGCCTGTCAGTCTCTGGCTTTCTCCTTCCTGAACTTCTGGAAACTACTGACTTTAGCTATTCGAATCATATGTATGGAATCTCCTTTTTGTTTTAAATTGCAGTTCCCTGATGTTGACTATCCTTTTGTAGGCTTATTCGCCAACTCAATATATTTTTCCTCAGCTCTCTGGATCTTTTCTGCCCATTTTTAACTAGTTGTTTCCTATCTTTTTGTTGATTTTTAAGAATTCTTTGGATATTTGTTATGCCAGACTTTGGTCAGATATCTATTTTTCAAATATTTTCTCCTAGTCTGTGGCTTCTTGTCATTTTCTTAACAGTATCTTTCAAAGAGCAAAAATTTAAAATTTTATGGAGTCCATTTATCATTTTTCTCTTTCATGGTTTGTGCTTTTGCTGTGTATAAAAAGTCATTGCTATACCCATGGTCACTTAGATTTTTCACCTTTTGTCCTGTAGGAGTTTTCTAATTTTACATTTTACAATTAATTCTTCATTCCAATTTGAGTTTTTATTTTTTGAAAGATAAAGCTTTATGTTTAGATTCATTTTTGTTGCATATGGATGATCAGTCGTTATCATATTTGTTGGAAAGACTATTCTCTCTCCACAGTTACCTTTATTTCTTTAAAAAAAATAGTTGACTGTATTTGTTTGGGTCTATTTCTGGGCTTTCTATTCCCAGATCAATATCTGTTCTTCTATTTTTTTGGTCAATACCATGTCTTGAGTTCTTAAAATAGGGTATCATTCTTCCAACTTTGTTCTCTCCTTCAGTATTTTATCTTTTAAGTCTCTTTGCCTTTCCATTTAAATTTTAGAATCAGTTTGTTGATATTCACAAAATACTTTTTTGATTGGGATTGGACTGAATGTGTAGATTAATTTGGGGAGAACTGACATCTTAACAATCTTGAGTTGTTATATCCATGTTTATTTCTCTGTTTACTTAGATCATCAACTTTGTTCACCAGTCTTTTGTAGTTTTCCTCATATAGATCATGTACATATTTTGTTTGTACCTAAGTATTTCAGTTCTTTGGTGCTAGGGTAAATCATATTATTTTTAATTTGAAATTCCAGTTGTTTTTTTGCAAACATATCAAAGCATTTGACTTGAATAATATTAATCTTGTTTCTTGTCAACCTTGTTATAATTTCTTATTAATTACAGGAATGTTTTTGTTAGTTCTTTGAAATTTTCTGTGTTGACAGTGATGTCATCTGTGAACAAAGGTAGCATTATTTTCCCTTCAGATTATTTGTACCTTCAGATTATTTGGACCTTTTATTTTATTTTATTGTCCAGCTACACTATCTAGGACTTCTGGTACAATGTTAAATAGGAGGGTGAGAATGAATGTCCTTGCCTTATTCCTGATCTTAATAATGCCCTTTATTAAGTTGAGGAAGTTCCCCCCCATTCCTAGTTTTCTCAGAGTTTTTATTATGTGTAGTTTTTGGATTTATATCAACAACTACAACAAATTTATATTTACTCAGTACCTTCACTGACTTCATGCCCTAAACACATTATATAATGAAGACATTGTTTACATTCTGTCGACTAATATCAACAATGTAAATTAAAATTTACCAATTCATATTTTGCCATATTGCTAATGGTATTCTCTAATGCACGTGTCAGCTTAGTATGGTCAGTAAGCCAAATTTAGTTCACTGCATGTTTTTATATAGCCTTCAGTGTAAAGGAGATTTTTTTAACCAAAAGAAAAATATTTTGTAATACATGAAAATTATATGAACTTAAGAGTTTTTTGCTCATAAGTAAAATTTTACTGGAACATAGTCATGCTGCACAGTATACTACTGATCAGAGTGAGTGATGTACACATTGCTTTTACTGCATATGAATATGTTCAGTGGGCATCCATCATGTGAAAATAAGAATAGTGGACTTTGAATGTCACCCTTCTACATTATAGTGGAATATGGATTATCTTCTTAATCAAAAGCTTTTTTTAAATTAATGATACTATACCTGTGCTAAAGTAATACCAAATATATCGACATTTTCATACTAAGCACACATGACAGCATTTCCAAATCACAGGAAAACCAGGGCCAGAAAAATTAGAAAATTTATGACAGAATATCTCATAGCAGCAGAATTTTTTCACAAAAATAAAACAACAGAAATGAGGTTATAATCAAAATAAGTTTCTGAATGACTCATTTGTGTTGATCAAGCACAGAAAGCTTTTTTTAACCAATAGGGAATTAATTGAATCATATCTGATTGTGGCAGCTAAAGAAATGTGTCCACAGAAAATAAACTTGTCTAAGGCCATTAGCCTTTCCATGAGAACAGTTGCATAAAGAATTGAGAACATTCAGAGCAACATCAATAGTCAATTAAAAAGCAGGGCAAATGATACTGAGTGTTTTTCCATGGCTCCTGATGAGTCAACAGATGTTCCTAGTACTGCTCAGTTGCTGTATATTTGAGAAGTCAGTGCTGAGTTTGAAGTGACTAAAGATTTATTCTTTATCAGTAGTTTACATAGAATATTTATATGCAAGAATGTTTTCAAACAGGTTGAAGAAATACTAATTCAGTACAACTTAGGTAGAATCTTCTGAGATAAAACTTATTATGGGGAAAAGATGTGTGGTGCAGAAAAGGACTTGGACAAAGGTTTCAAAGTGTGAAGCACTTCAAGTGTATGTTTTGTATTATATTATTTGTCAGCAGATTTTTATGGAAAATATTTGAATCTGCCATGTGTTGTCAAACCCGTAGTGTCCAATAGTGAACTTCATGAAGTCCCCTGAACTTAATCATCATCAGTCCCATGAAGTTTTTAACCAACAAGGAGTTAATTGAATCATGTCTGATTCAATTATGACCTGCACCTTCAGTTCCAGCAACATTTTTTTTCTGATTTTAATATAAATTCAAAAGAAATTTCTACATTTCAGAATCAATTTTTGCAATTGAGAATCTTTAATCTTCCACTGGAAATGATTGACCTATAAGGTATTAATAGGCTAAAAAAGCAAATATCAAGAGAAAGAAATAGGTAGAATTTTATAAATGCCTTTCAGGTAATATATTAAGTAATTAAAAAATAAAATATTAATTTCAGTATTCAGCAATATCTGTGTGAAAAGACACTGTAGATATTCATTACACATCAGCATTAATAGATGAATATTTGTAGATTTTAATATTAAGAAACATTAATAGAATAATATTTTTATCTGATAGACCTCCGTTTTAAAAAATTATACTCAATTGTTATTTTATATTTTAAATTTCCTCAAGAAATTTATGGAAGTTTTTTTTTCTTGATACTTAATTACATACATTATAATCTTGATTTTGTGTCAACCCACAATACCCAAAAACATCATTGCCCTTTGAGGAAAAAGTTTGCCAATACTTGAATTGATTGATATCAGTGTGTGATTGAAAAATATTTTCTCCCGACCCTATTCCTTATGTATCTTTACACAGTTATAGTTTGGTATTTAAAAAATCTCTTGTATGAATGCAATTTCCATGGTTAACTAGTAGTCAAATTAATCTGGAGTTGAATAGTAGTTCCACAAACTTAAATATATGTATTTCTAATTTAATTTTTTTTGTGTGTGAATTATCTTAGTTCTGGTGTTGTTTGGGAGATGAAACCAAAGCAGAAATGGAAGCCTTTTAGTCAAAAGCAGATAATCTTACTGGAACAGTCATATCAGAAATATCAAGTATCACGAGACCGTGGCTGGATTAAGCTAGACAGTAATTTTGAGGTATGCCAAAATATTTTTGTTTTAAGCCTTATATGTTTGTAGTTCATAGTTTTGTATATTTTTTTGTTTATTTTGTTGTTGGGAGTAAAGAAAATTTTAATGCTCACTGTGTGCAGAAATTAATTTACATATTAGTAAATAAACTTTTATTTAGTAGTAGGATTGCTAGTGTATTTTGAATTAATATGTTATTAACTCATACTATTAAGCAGGCTTTAAGTCTTTGTTTTTGCAATTTGTTTTATTTACAAATCATTTTCATGGAACTTGTTTTTAGTAATACTGTGGAGAAATCATGATTGCTTATTGAAATTTTTTTCTCTTATATTTCAAATGATACCTGTATATTGTTAAATAAAGACTGCTTTATGTATTTCATTGATGAAAAATAATGAATCCTGCTCAATTAAATTGTTTCACTGAATGATTATTGGATGTGGGTAGATATCCACAAATAAAGGTGTGCTCTCCAGGAGACCTTACAAAGCTGAAATAAAATGTCATCTTTATTCCAAGAAGACTCCAGAAGCTTGACAGTGGTTTTTAGCTCAATCTGGTTTAGTCATATACTTTGGCTTCTCTTTGTCTTTAATATCTGAAGATTGAGTTTGTTACATTCTCTGTGAATGCCCCAATTAGTATTGGCTGTGCTTCAGTGAAAAATAAACTATACTACTAGTGTCAAGGATAAATAAACCATTAATTATTTGCTGTGTAACAAAGGTTGTTTAGAATTAGCTGGAATTTTCCTTTACTGTTAAATTTTTTATATAAATAATTTTTAAGTATTACTTCTATAATTGAAAACTTATAGAATTCTTCTTTTTCTAGTAATTTGCTAGAAAAGTGATGGCTTCTACTTCAGAAATCTTAATAGATCACCTTAATATAGTTATCTCTTTTGTTGAGATAAAAATAACCTCTTCTTTCTGCCTGATGAGGAAACAGATATTTAAAATAGGGTAACTAATCCGAGAAAAAAATATGCTTTTTTCTCCCCAGGTTAATTTTGGTAAAGTTCCAATGGAAATGCGTCTCCCTATTCGGTGCCCTATTAAACGAGACTTTTTATCAGGAATTCAAGTTGAATTTAAGCAGTCTCCTCACCAGAGAAGTTTAAGGGCCAGGTTGTACTGGCTTCAGGTAAGATTGTCATCCTCAATTAAATGGATGTTCTAATCACTTTGGGAATCTTGGAAATGAAATTTCTTTTTTATATTGTTATAATCTACATTGAAATAGGCAATTTTTGGGTGCCTGGGAGTGTAGCTTAGTGGTGAAGTGCATGTTCATCATGTGTGAGGTCCTCCGCACATAAATACATACATACATACATACATACATACAGCCCATAAGTTGTATCTTTTCTTTTTGTTTTTATATTCCATGGATTCAGCATCTCACCCACAGTCCAAGTCTAGAGACTGTGTAACCATTGTGAGACTGAGCTGACCATTTAACCTGCCAAGAGTATTTTCTTAGACTGAGATTATGTGATTTTTAAATTTTTCTTGAAATTTTTTAAGGGATTCCAAATAAGATTTTGTTCACCCGTTCTTCCTAGCAAAGAGCAGGGCTTTATTGGAAGTTATTTTTGGGGACTTGCTTGCTTACTATCTCACAGCCTCCCTTCTGTACTTCCTTTTAACCATTAAGTATTATTTAGGACATTTTTATTCTTTTTCTTATTTCTGCCTATCCTCTGTTTTCATGTTCAGTCTGTTCTTGTATTTTATTTAAACTGTAGAACTTTGAAATCCTGTGTGATGCAGGTACAGATATTTTCATTAATGATGTACAATTCTTAATACAATTATTTAGCTGTTATTTTATATAATGGTTTATCCTTTCTGAAGTGTATAAAAAGTTTTAAAGATTTAAAGTAAAAAATTTTATTGGTACCATATGTATGTGCTGATAGTTAAGATTAAATTAATGTTTTTCATAATACCTGTGAAACTGAAAGTTTATGTCTAAATAATTTTAAATTTTGCTCAGTTGATTTCCTTTTCTTTCAGGTTGATAATCAGTTACCAGGTACAATGTTCCCTGTTGTATTTCATCCTGTGGCCCCTCCAAAATCTATTGCTTTGGACTCAGGTAAAAAACAAAAGAAATACAGCTATACCTTATTCACAGAAGTTAGACCTTAGTTTGACCTAGTATTAAACTTTGATAATTTCACCTTTATTCTTTTTTTTTCTTTTAGAGCCCAAACCTTTCATTGATGTGAGTATCATCACACGATTTAATGAGTACAGCAAAGTCTTACAATTCAAGTAAGAAAGATTTCTGCTATTTATCTAAAGGAATTTAAAACAATCTGTTTTGAAACTAAATATTACTCTTTTTGAAAATGACTTCTGTATAAAAATTATTTTCCAACTGAACCTATTAATGTACTTTTGGTTGAGTAATTTTTTATGAGTATTTATATAATAGTACGTTTTAAAATGTAGAATTCCTTCAACCACTTTCTCCTCTTTGTAACTACAATTAGAATATAAAATAGTGAAAAAGAAATGAAGTATGTATTTGTGAGCTGTCTTCTTTCAAGCACTTGCTATACACTTTAAAAATTGGGTGATTCTTGCTACATCTTCTAATTATAATTATGTTTACTGTGACATGATACATTTGAGTGCTTGGGACTTCGGAGTGCTATTAATACCATGCATTACCTCAGTATTACTCAGTACCTCTGTACTACCTCAGTGAAGTTTTTAGTATACTGAAAGTATCAATCTAAGTAGACTTCAATCTTATTAACATGATTTTTAAGAGACAAAGAAATAAGATCTTACTCTGGACTTTGATAAAATCATAGTTTTAACATTGAAAATCACCAGGATTGATTGAAACCCTTTTCCATCTTAATTTTTTTACATAGATATTTTATGGTCCTTATTCAAGAAATGGCCTTAAAAGTTGATCAAGGATTTCTTGGAGCTATTATTGCACTGTTCACTCCAACAACTGATCCAGAAGCCGAAAGAAAACGGGTAACGATTTTTATTCCTTGGGAAAAATATAAAGTTAAAAAATTTAAATCAAATTATAGTAGATAAAAAGTTTCTGAGCAAATTATAGTAGATAAAAAATTTTACATTTTTCTATTTAATTTTTTTCAGACAAAATTAATCCAACAAGATATTGATGCTCTAAACACAGAATTAATGGAGACATCAATGACTGATATGTCAGTTCTTAGTTTCTTTGAACATTTCCATATATCTCCTGTTAAGGTTTGTTATAATAATTATCTTGAAAATTTAGTGAAATTGTTTTAGAACTTTTAAAGGGTCTGTGTTTAAATGTAGCTTCTTATTTGTTTCATCACATTATTTGCCAGGAACTTTGTTTGATTAATCATAATAATTAAGACAATTCTCTGTAACATATGTCAGTCGTAATTCTCACAGAAAAACCATCAGATCATGTTCTCTAGTCTTGAATTAATCACCTCTTTATTCAAGGAAGAAGCTGACAAAGGCACTTCTTAATTAAGCATTGCAGTGCTCACCAAGGTTTAATGTTTTGGTTGCGCTTTGTAACTACTAGCACTGTCTAAACAGTAAGCTATGAGTACTCTTGACCAGAATGTGAAAACGATGAAGTCGGTAGTATACTGTTCATGGGGTGTTCTTCTCATTTCCAGAATTTGTTTGTAACTAAGGAAGTGGAAAATTGGATACCTTTCACTTGCCTGATTTTGTGCTTTATGAACCCATTTCCTTTTCCCTTTTTGTTGATTGTGCTTTTACAGGGGAAGACTACAGCTAGCAAATGTACAAATGCTATAAACCATAATGCTCTGAACTTGTGTAATGGGCCAGATTTACAATTAAGTAACTCTTTAAAATATCGATGATCCTTTACATTCTCAAAAACTGTTGGTAGCAGTTTCATTTTCATTTCAATCTATTCAGCTAAATGAATGGATTTATAAAATAGAATTATTTTAAATTTATATATTAGTTTGATGGTATCAGACATAGCAACAGTATCAAGTGTGAGATTTATATTGTTTTATATGATATATTATACACAATTTCTTACGAGTAAATGAAAATCAGTTATTTATGGGGTTAAACAATACCTTCAACAAAAATTTACTGAATGCCTGTTATAAAATTGCCATGGAGGTACAAAATAACTTCATGGAATTTATAATCTTGGGGAGATTAAAGGTGATTTACTTATTCATGTTTTTAGGCACACTGGGAATTGTGCCATGAAGTTGAATAATGAGCCACAGTTATTTTCTTAGTACTTGGTGATTTTGCCTTAGGGAAAGGTAGGAGCTCTTTCCACCTGAGCTTATCTTCTTAGACCTCAACACTCCCTGACTTTACACATGGGTAATCCACATTAAAGAAAAAACAACCAGGTTTTCCTGGCCTCACCCTATGTCCATTCTACTCGAGCTCTACATCATTTAGGTAAAATGCCTAAAAAATGAAGAATGAGAAAGGAGAGTGATCAACTTTATTTGTCATGTTGAATTATCTTTTATATATGTGTTCTTGCACTATACGCCAGTGTTGATACAGCAAAAAATGTAAGCCAGATGGAAATGGGAAAATCCCACATTTAAGTAAATCAGTGGGAGTGTCTATGGAAGCTGAAAACCTTATTACTCTTTTAAAAACTTATGGCAACTTGCTAACTATTACCATATTTGTCATGTTATTGTTGTGACATAGTTATATCAGTTATTATCTAAATTTTTCTATAAATGATTTACCTTAATTGAAAATAAGTAATATCCATTGTTCTGATGGCAGACTACTTTCGACATGTTTTTTTCTTAAGATGATTATGCCATTTTTGTGAAAGCTCTCCTCCATATGAAAATGGTATTTATACTTCAAATAGAGCTTTCTTTTTGAGTTAGACTGTAATTTTATCAAAAAAAAAGAGAATCAAAAGTATATTCTGTGTAATGTTCACAGGAATAGATTGGGAATCAAATTAATTTTGAAGGATACATTTGGTTGCATCAGACAATCTGGTACCTAATTATTTAATTTTTTTGTTTTTATGTTTCATTTATTGAACATGATTTTTCTTTCAGTTGCATTTGAGTCTGTCTTTGGGTTCTGGAGGTGAAGAATCAGACAAAGAAAAACAGGAAATGATTGCAATTCATTCTGTTAACCTGCTGTTGAAAAGCATAGGTGCTACTCTAACTGATGTGGATGACCTTATATTCAAGTAAGACTTTTGTTAAAGTTCATTGGAAAGCATTTGTACCATTTGTGCCAAGGTTATGTTCCTGGATATTCTCTCCATTTGTACCACATTATACTAGAAAATAGATGACTCATACTACTCATACTTGAAGAGTTTGGTTCATTTTTTTATATACTTTAGGTATGCTTATTTTATTTGTTACAATTAAGGGTGAATTTTTTTTTGGATACTCATATCTAGATAATACATGAATGCAGAATAAAAATGGAATTATTTTAGTATAGAATATTGTAAAGAAACTGTATTTTAAGATAGTTATTTTTAGAAATATGTAGCAGTTGGGTAAGATTTCAGTATAACCATTTAGCAAAGTTGGAAATAAGAACTCCTTGCTACATTTAATGTGAGAATGTTTATGTGTGACAGATAAATGTACATTCAATCATTATTTGAATTCAATATTTAACTAAGGTATTAGAACAAATAGTTACTTGGGAATACAAAAAAGTCCAGTTAGAGTATTCTCATCTCACATGTGCACTAAATTTCAGAGGAAATGAAAGATAAAATACAAAATTCAAAGAGAAGAGACTTAAGAGAAGTTAATTATTATCAAATTTTGAGAAGTCCTTTCAAGCTTAAAAGCACTGAGAAAAAAATACAAGATATTTTGACTACATAAAAATTATGGAGATATAACTCAATGGTAGAGCTCTAGCCTACGTTGTGCAAGGTCCTGCATTTGACACCCATCGCTGCAAAGTGAGAGAGGGAGAGACCACTTTATAGCAAAATTGGTGAAAACAATTAAGGAAAAAACTGGAAAATAGCGATAATTATGACAGAGGTGATAAATCATCTTAATATTGAGCATTGATGAAAAAATCTAAAGATAATAGCCATAGGACAATAAGAGATAATTTACAAAACAGATCATGATTGACAGGTATTAGAGTTGTCCGACTTTATTTTTACAATACATATAATTTGTCAAAGATTTCAAAATATGAGTAATCCTAGTACTAGAGCGAGTTGGATCTAAGAAATGTGCACTTTTTTATTCTCTTGGTATGAATGGAAGGATGTGAGTGTGTGGAGATATCATATTTATATCATAAATATATACATGTATATATATCACACATATGTTATTGTTATCTTTCCCTTAGTAATTGTTTTATGGGGGAATTCAGTTTAAGAAACTTTAAAATGCAACCAGAGAGTTACATAAAATATACACATGGTAACATTAATTTTTTTTTTTAAACCAGAAATTGGACATGTCTGACCATTGTTCTTTATGGCACCACCACAAAACGGAATGCTAGGCATCTGCTCAAAATGATGACATAGGAGTTTTGAATAAAGATATAGAGAAATATGTTTGCACAATGTTTAGAATAAAAGTGGCATGCAAAATGTTTTAGATATTTTATAGTTGCACAGAAAAGAAAGAATTCAAAGTGGGAAATGAGAAGAACAAACTTAAAAATTATGGTATGGGTGGATGATTGTTGACTTTTTTAAACTATTACTCTTTTTGTTTATGAAAAATTTATGAGACTATACTATATTTATAATAATTTTGTTGCCATAATGATAGGACATCAACCATAAATTGTATGTGGCAGATATACAAAGTTAATTGTGAAAGAAATAACTATGACTAGTTATTTCAGCTATTGCTGAAATTTCAAGTCCTTTTTTTTCCCAGAAAATAATCTTTTTTTTTATTTTAAACATCAGAAATTTATTGGTTGCTTAAAACATTACATTGATCTTGACATATCATATATCATACATATGTCCAGAAAATAATCTTAATATCATTAAATCTTTCCTTTTTCTCCTCCCAGACTTGCTTATTATGAAATTCGATACCAGTTTTACAAGCGAGATCAGCTCATGTGGAGTGTTGTTCGGCATTACAGTGAGCAGGTAATTTTCCATCATAGTAGCTCATAAGGAATATACTTCATAAAATATTTAAGCAAAATATTTGCATGTAATTGTATAGTGTGTGGTAATGTTTACATATTTACCTCAATTTGTAATCTCAATACTTAGTGATTTCTTAAATGATTAATTTCTCTTTCTTCTACCACTCTTTATATTCCTTTTATTTTTTTTTAATTTTTTTTTAAAAGAGAGAGTGAGAGAGAGAGAGAGAGAGAGAGAGAGAGAGAGAGAGAGAATTTTTTAATATTTATTTTTTAGTTTTTAGCAGACACAACATCTTTGTTTGTATGTGGTGCTAAGGATCGAACCCGGGCCGCACGCATGCCAGGCGAGCGCGCTGCCGCTTGAGCCACATCCCCAGCCCTCTTTATATTCCTTTTAAAATTTACTCCCATGCTATTTTCCCTTTGCAGTAATACCTTTTCAACTTTGGGAAATAATAGTGACTTTGGAATCATTAACTTAAGTTCTTCGATGACAGCAGTTTCTAAATGTAGTCTAGTGGAGTTGTAGGAGGAATTCTAAGCCAGTTTCTTTCCTTTGCATCAGTCACTTCATGGTTTGGGTGTGTATACAAAAAGTAGTTGTTTCAGGCCACTCAAGTACCATTGCTGTGCCATGGAGCTGCATGGTGATATTTCTTTTTCCATCTTCTGCTGGAAGATCTTTTCACCTATAGTAGTATAGACATTATTATTATTATATGTTCAAATAAGTTATATTGTCCATTTTTTCAGTTAATAATTATTTCTCATGTAGTTCATTAGTAAAAGTGATGATAATACAATAATAAAAACAACTAACAATTACTGAATTACATGTTCATTTAATATATTCTCACCATGCAGGTGATAGAGACTAAGTGACTTATCCAAGGTCACATAACTGCTTATTAACAGACTGTGCCTTAAACTTAGTTCTGTCTAATTTGAGAGCTCCATGTAAAGTGTAACACAGTGCCTTGAACTTACAGTATTGAAGATCTGGTAATGTATGTAGTTGTTGTTCTACCAGCTTGCCTGAAAACACAAACCTAATTTAGTCAGCATCCCCACTTTTTTCCTATTAAGTGTGGCTTGATGTTGTTTCTGTCAATAGTAGTAAATAACTTAATTTACTGCTTTTTTTTTTCTTCTTTAGTTTTTAAAACAGATGTATGTCCTTGTATTGGGCTTAGATGTGCTTGGAAACCCATTTGGATTAATTAGAGGTCTGTCTGAAGGAGTAGAAGCATTGTTCTATGAACCCTTCCAGGTATTGTTTTTTTAATTTTAGTATACATATAGAAAAATGGATATTCTATTTTTATTGACAAATAATAATTCATATTTTAATTGTATCTAGGAACTGAATAATGTTTAAATACTTAAAAAATCAATTTTACATTTTTTATTTAAAAGTACTTGAGATGATATTGAAAGCTTATTTTAAAACTTAATGGGCATGTCTAGTGCTCTTCTGGGCAATAAATGTGCCCATGTCTTCCACAAAAGGATTAATGGGGCATTAAAACTGACTTTGCTTCATATTGAAGCTTTCAACAGACTTGTTCAGGAGCCTAGTATAGTGAGAGTTTTAATAGGACAACACAGAAAGAATAAATGAAAGAACAAAGAGTCCAAAATATGTGGACTCAGTCTATTGCTAGTGTAGTCAGTTTGAGCATTCTAAAGGAACTTTGTACTGGAAGGCCAACTTCAGATTGTAATTAAAGCCTATGATTCACACCTGTTAAATTTGTCATCTTATGGAATCCTCTGAGGTCATGTGTGTTTAAAATATTTTCTATGACAGTGGGTGTGGTGTCATTATTCGGGATATAGGATAAAAATTGTTGCATCCCAGTCTTTATGGATCATAACACATTCTATGTCTTCACAGAAACCCTGAAATATTAGATTGAAAGTCTTAAACTAATTTAAATTTTAAGTAGTAAACTTTTCTTTGAGCCAGGGTGCTGTTCAAGGCCCTGAAGAATTTGCTGAAGGATTAGTGATTGGAGTAAGAAGTCTCTTTGGACACACAGTAGGTATGTATCACCTATGTGTGTGTATATTTCCTTATTTTTAAATGGAAAATAGAAGTAGCCTGCTGATTTTCTAGTATAACTTGATGGTGTTGAATCACTGTACTTTATTTAAATAAGTTTATTCCTCTTCTTGATAAATGGCAAAAAATAATTTCTACATTTTTGCATATGAGGATTTTAAGCACCTATTAGTTTAAAACAGTTGTATATTGTGTACTGTGATGATGGTTTTCTAAAGAAATAATGTGACTCACTCTCCTGGGCCTTTTTGTAGGTGGTGCAGCAGGAGTTGTATCTCGAATCACAGGTTCTGTTGGGAAAGGTTTGGCAGCAATTACAATGGACAAGGAATATCAGCAAAAAAGAAGAGAAGAGATGGGTCGACAGCCTAAAGATTTTGGAGACAGCCTGGCCAGAGGAGGGAAGGGCTTTCTGCGAGTAAGTCTCCAGCTGACTCTTCAAAAACCCTCGACTTTTATATATATGTATACTTTAAAATATGCACTCTAGCTATCATTTGAAACTTAGAATGCCACTTATGAGTCTAGGTCTGTCAGAGTAGCAATAGTGATAACTTTGGGAGCTGTGGTTTCCTTTTTGCTCTCCTTCCTCCCTGGCTCCACCAGTACTATTCCCAAATCCCCAACATAGTTTTTCATTTGGACTGGGGTATCTCTAATTGATGGCACCTTAGCCCTAATGTGGAAGGGGAGGAAGTGAGCAGCAGGGGAATATGGTAATGGTGATATTAGAGGGAGGAAGGGCTCTTGAGAGGCAGATTTAGTCCTCTAGTCATCCATTTTTGTGCAAGGAATGTGTGAAACTTAAATGATAAACCAGGAACTGCCTTTCATTGCTTTTTAAAACTTCTAAACTTATGTAGATAACATGTGACTACTGCTTAATTATATAGGTACTGAGTGAATTCTTTCCTTACAAATCATTACAAGAACATTTAAGTTCTATTTTTAATAAAAAGTATTAAAACAACATAGATAAAGCTAAAGTATTCTTTATCACCCCTCACCGCTTTCTAGAGGTATGTAATCTTTTCAGTTTAATGTGTGTCCAGTTCTCTTTCTATGTGTTTACAGAATATAAAAGTAATTTTAATTAGTACCATTACTTGAAATTATTAAGAACATATAAGTACTTTAATATTTTAAGTTTGGAAATAATTTTAGGAAACTGCAATTGCTGTGTTTGAGCCAGTGACTTTTAATGTCTCTTATATACTCTAAAGTACTTTGTCAGGATTACTTGCTATCCTTGGGAGTTTCCTTTATTTTCAGTTTTCTACACTTTCACTAATTTGCAAAGTAATCTCATTAAAATTTGTAATTAGATCTTAGAGATATTTTACTCTACTCATTTTTACTGACGTAGAAATTGAGGCTTAAAGATAATGAATCAACTGCCTGGATTATATAGCTGAATATACCAGAACCAGAGTTAGAATCTTTTTATTTACTGCTCTTTCTATTATAAGATTTTACTTCTGTAAGGTGTTCTAATTTAAAATTTTCTGTGATTTAATATTTATAAAATCACAGTGCTCACTTATATATGCATGTTGTTTACATTCTCAAGTCCTGTTTTTTAAGAAGCAATAGTTTCTAGTATGTGTGTAGAGACCCCTAGTGTTGGTTTGAAATGAAGCACCTTCCCTTCAGTCAAGGCTGTGACTGATTTTTTTTTTCCCCCCAGGGAGTTGTTGGTGGAGTGACGGGAATAATAACAAAGCCTGTAGAAGGTAGGTTGAGAAGGGCTCTTTCCTGTGCAGAGCTGGAAGAGCTGATGCTTGATTGGCAGATGTTGTTACTACTAGATGTTTAATGGAGAGAGTACGGACTGTATTTTATATACATAGTCTTCAACTGTAATATATTTTCTTCAGAAAGCAGAAAGATTAAGTAGTGTCTGTGATTTAGACTCTGAGTGCAGGTTTCAACAGTTCTATCGACAGTCTAGATTCTTTGGGGCCCTCAGAAGCAATTGGCTTGATTTTTAATTTGTTTTTATTCCCATTAAAAAAAATCATTATTTTTTTTAATGTTGTAATTCCCATCAAAAGCCCATGTGACTTCTGTGCATCAATTGACAAGATGAATCTAAAATTTATGTATAAATTGGAGAGTCTTAAATTAGCGGAAGCAGTCTCAAAAAAAAAAAAAAAGCAAAATTGAAGGACTTACACTTTCCAACTTTCAAACTTACTACAGTATAAAGCTGCAGTAAACTAAGCTTGATACTGATATTAGTATAGACAAATAGATCAATGGGATACAATTGAGAGTCCAGAAATAAATCCTTACAATTATGGTTAATTGATCTTTGACAGGGGTTCCCATTCCTTTTAGGACTATAAGCCTATTCCTTGAACACTAGGTTGTGTCCATTCTATAGAATAGAATGATCATTTTAACAGATGGTGCCAAGACATCTTGTATCCACATGATAAATGAAATTGAACCCTTACCTACACTGTATATTTATGATTAAATTCATAAATGTAAGAGAGAAACTATATAACTCAGAATAGATTAAATGCATAAATATAAGAGCAGAAGTATAAAACTCAGAAGAAAATATAGAAATAAATCTTTATTACTTTGGGTTAGGTAAAGCCTTTCTAGATGTGTATCAACTGGACGTTATCAAATTTTAACATATTTGTTTCTCAAATGGCACCAACAAGAAAAGGAAAAGAGCTGCAGGATGGGAGAAATTTTTTTGCAAATTATAAGAGACTTGTATCTTGAGTATGTGAAGAACTCTTATAACTCAATAGGCAAAGGACATGAATAGGCATTTCTCCAAAGAAGATATACAGATGGCTAGTAAACACATTTACTTGGTCATAGGGAAATGTAAATCAAACCACAGTGAGATACTACATTACACCTACTACTAAAGTCAGGTGTTAAAGAGAATGTGGAGAGAGATGATCCTCATGCCCTGCTGGTGGAAATATACATAAGTACAGCCATGTTGGAGAAAAATAATCTGGCTTTGCCTTGAAAGGTTAAACCTGGAGTTACCATATGACTCAGTCATTCTTCTCAAAGATATATATCCAAAAGAACTGAAAAAGGTGTCCAAACAAAAGCTTATATGTGAATATTCATAGCATTATCCACTGTAGCCAAAATGTAGAAAAATCCTAAATGTCTCACCCCTGATGAATGAATAAATTAAGACATGGCACATCTATACAATGGAATAGGGTTTAGTTATAAAAAGAAATCAGGTACTAATACATGCTACAAGATGAAAGACACCTATGCTTGAAAACATGATACTTAGTAAAAAGAGCCCAGGTACAGTAGTCTACATGTTCAGTGATTCCATTTGTTTGAAATCCAGAATAGGAAAATCCATAAAGATAGGAAGTTTCTCTAGATGGTTTCCTAGCTCTGGGGAGGGAATAGGGAAAGGAAGTAAACTGGGTGGTAGGATCAAGTGAGGAAGGGTAGGGGAAAATGGAGAATGGAAGAAGATTGCTAATGGCCATAGGCTTTCTTTCATGTGAAAACTTTTGCAATAAGGTTGTTATAATTTTTAAAAGTACACTGCTTGAAAAATCTTGATGGTTGTCACAAAAAAAAAAAAAGAGAGAGAGAGAGAGGTTTTCCTGTCAGTTCTTAGACCTTCCAGTCACTAATGCTGACTAAACTCTTAGGTCAATGGTTCTGAAACTTGAGCATGCCTTAAGGATTTGATGAAGTGATTATTAAAACATAGATTGCTGTCCCCGTACCTTCTAATTTCTGATTTAGGAGGTCTGGGGTGAATTTGCATTTAACACTTAGAGAATCACGATTTTATCACATTAAGATTAAATTTAACTTGTTCAGAATTTCAAATTCTTGAAGTTTTCTGGATTTGAAGCAGGTCAGAGACTCCCTACCGAGAGACCCTCACCATTAATTAAGCAGAAACCCCCACCATATTTGTGGCTTGTAAATCCCCCCCCTTTTCTCAGAAAACTTCTTACATAGGATGTCAGAAAAAACTTCTAGCCAGGCAAGGTGGCACACATCTATAATCCCAGCAGCTCAGGAGGCTTAGGCTCCAGGAGGATTGAGATTCAAAGCCAGCCTCAGCAAAAGTGAGGTGCTAAGCAACTCAGTAAGATACTATCTCTAAATAAAATACAAAATAGGGTTGCATATGTAGATTAGTGGTTGAACACCCCCAGTTCAATTCCCGGTACCAAAAAAGAAAAGAAAAAACTTCTGCATGCAGAGGATATGGTGGTTGGTAGTTTCCTCTTTTTGTAAATGCCAGGTTTGCAGGAAAAAACAAAAAAACAAAAAACTTGCAAAACTCCTGGTCTAGAGGATGGAAGTAAAGCACTTGTCATGTAAAACCTCCAAGCCCCTCCTCCCACTAGCTATAAATATAGTTCAAAGAATTGCCAAAATCTCTGATCAGAGAATTTGGACTGACTGCAGTCAATAAACCTGCTTCCTGAAAATTTCTTAGGTGTTCAGGTTTTTCTGTCCTACTTCAAGTTTGGCTCAGGTTTTTGCTTATTTTAAAATATCTTATATTCATTATTTATGGTTTTCTGAAGGTGCCAAAAAGGAGGGAGCTGCTGGATTCTTTAAAGGAATTGGAAA